>NC_141992.1:1996403-2193903 GCF_049901715.1 Pseudonaja textilis | reverse complement strand
ATTTGAGGGGCTGCAACAGAGAAGAGGAGGTCCACCTATATCTCCAAAACACCTGAAGGCAGGACAAGGAGCAACGGATGGAAATTCAGCAAGGGGAAAAGCAACCTGGAATTAAGGAGAAATTTCATGACACGGAGGACAATTAACCCGTGGAACCGCTTGCCACCAGGAGCTGTGGGGTGCTCCAAAAACTGGAAGTTTTTAACAAACAGATTGGACAGCCATTTTTTTTCCTGAGATGCTATAGGGTTTCCTGTCTAAGCAGCTGGTTTGGACTACAAGACCTCCAAGGCGCCTTCCAAATTTCTTGTTCTATATTCTTCCACCCTCGACGGAGAATGTCACTCAGGGTAATTGAAATCTTCCATCCTGCAATTTCATGCCTCTTGGAGAGATCTCAGATTTGGTTTCGGAAGGCATCCTCCTGGGCAATAATCAACATCAGAAGGAGCCGGCCTTTGGCCTCCTAAGATTGTATCTCCCCAGATCCTTCCAGCATGGCCAACTTCGTACATTTAGATTAAAAGTTTGTTTATTGCCAATTGCAAGAATCCCACGTTGCAGTTTGGGGGATTGGGCAGCAGGTGGCAGTGTTGCTTAGTGTATATTTAGAACATGGAATCATAGCATAATATTGTATTTTGAGGGTTACTTGTATTCTTCCTTCCTTCCTTCCTTCCTTCCTTCCTTCCTTCCTTCCTTCCTTCCTTCCTTCCTTCCTTCCTTCCTTCCATCCCTCCCTTTCCCTTCCTTTTACTTTTTCCTTCCTTCCTTCCTTCCTTCCTTCCTTCCTTCCTTCCTTCCTTCCTCCCTCCCTCCCTCCCTCCCTCCCTCCCTCCCTCCCTCGTCCTAATTACTCTTTCTACTTCTTTTCTCCTTTACTTTTTTCATTTCTACCTTGCCTCTTCCTTCCTTCATCTCACTCTCCTCCCTCCCTCTTACTCCCTCCCTCCAATCTCTCCTTTCTTTCTCTCTCTCCCCTTCCCTCCCCTCTTTCTTTCTTTCTTTCTTTCTTTCTTTCTTTCTTTCTTTCTTTCTTTCTTTCTTTCTTTCTTTCTTTCTTTCTTTCTCTCTTTCTCTTTCCTTTCTTCCTCTCCTTCCTTTCCTAATCACTGTTTCTCCTTCCTTTTTCTTTGCCTCCTTGTCTCATCTCTCTCCCTCTTCCTCCCTTTCTCCTTCTCATCTCTCCCTTCTCCCTCCCTCCTTCCCTCCTTCCTTCTCCCCCCCCTCTCTTCCTTCATCTCTCCCATCTCCTTCCTTCCTTCCTTCCTTCCTTCCTTCCTTCCTTCCTTCCTTCCTTCCTTCCTTCCTTCCTCCCATCCCCTCCTCTTTTCTTCCCATCTGTCCTTCCTTCTCTCCCTACTTTTCTTTCCCTCTTAATTCTCCCTTCTTCCGTCCCTCCCTCCCTCCTTCCTTCCTTCCTTCCTTCCTTCCTTCCTTCCTTTTAATTTAATTTTTAATTTAATTTTTAATTTAATTTTTAATTTAATTTAACTATTTAATTTAATTTTTAATTTAATTTCAATTCAATTCAGTTCAATTCAATTTAAATTCAATTCAATTCAATTCATTCAATTCAATTCAGTTCATTTATTTTAATATTTAAATTAAATTAAATTAAATTAAATTAAATTAAATTAAATTCCAATTCAATTCAATTCAATTCAATTCAATCAAGACTTCTTCCCATTTGCCCAGGTCGGCGTTGATTGTCCTGCGGAAGGGGATTCTGTGCTTTGACTACTCTCCCGAAATGAACATTGTGGGTAGGTGCTCCTCCACCTCTCCTTGGAAAGAAACTTGGCTCACCTGATGCCTCCCAACGGGGTGGGGGCATCGTTTCGGGGGCATTAAGGTGTTCCCCTAATCAAACCAATGATGATTAAAAGGCTGGAGGCTAAAACATAAGAAGGACGGTTGGAGGAAGCGGGTCTGTCCAGTCCAGAGAAAAGAAGGACCAGGGGAGACAGGATAGCAGCCTTCCAAGATCTCAGGGTTTGCCCCAAAGAAGAGGCAGTCAAGCTCTTCTCCAAAGCACCTGAAGGCACAGGTGCTTTGGAGAATAGAAAGAACAGATGGAAACTCATCCAGGAGAGAAGCAACCTGGAACTGAGGAGAAATTTCGTGACAGTGAGGACAATTAACCAGTGGAACTGCCTGCCACCAGAAGTTGTGGGTTGCTCCATCACTGGAGGTCTTCAAGAAGAGTCTGGATAGCGATTTGTCCAGAATGGTATTAAGGTAAGGCTATCCAAACTTGGGAACTTTAAGACTTGCGGACTTCAACTCGCTGGGGAATTCTGGGAGTTGAAGTCCACAAGTCTTAAAGTTTCCAAGTTTGGACACCGTTGGTATAGGATCTCCTGCTTGGCCAGGGGGTTGGACTAGAAGACCTCAAGGGTCACTTCCAACTCTTGCTATTCTATAATTCTGTAAAGGTCTCCTGCTTGGGCAGGGGGTTGGTCTAGAAGACCTCTAAGGTACCTTCCAACTTTTGTTATTCTATAATTCTGTGAAGGTCTGCTTGGGCAGGGGGTTGGACTAGAAGACCTCAAGGGTCCCTTCCAACTCTTGTTATTCTATAATTCTGTGAAGGTCTGCTTGGGCAGGGGTTGGACTAGAAGACCTCAAGGGTCCCTTCCAACTCTTGTTATTCTATAATTCTGTGAAGGTCTGCTTGGGCAGGAGGTTGGACTAGAAGACCTCAAGGGTCCCTTCCAACTCTTGTTATTCTATAATTCTGTCAAGGTCTGCTTGGGCAGGGGGTTGGACTAGAAGACCTCAAGGGTCCCTTCCAACTCTTGTTATTCTATAATTCTGTAAAGGTCTCCTGCTTGGGCAGGGGGTTGGACTAGAAGACCTCAAGGGTCCCTTCCAACTCTTGTTATTCTATAATTCTGTGAAGGTCTGCTTGGGCAGGGGGTTGGACTAGAAGACCTCAAGGGTCCCTTCCAACTCTTGTTATTCTATAATTCTGTGAAGGTCTGCTTGGGCAGGAGGTTGGACTAGAAGACCTCAAGGGTCCCTTCCAACTCTTGTTATTCTATAATTCTGTAAAGGTTTCCTGCTTGGGCAGGGGGTTGGACTAGAAGACCTCTAAGGTACCTTCCAACTCTTGTAATTCTGTTGAGCTGGCCTGAGGCTTCTCGAAGTGACAATCTGGTCCGGTGGGCTAGGAATCCATCCTTGAGATCTCGGCATGTAGGAATAACAGAGGTTTTAAACCATGGTTTGTTTATTTATTTGTTGGTCCTCTCCTGTCAGTCACAGGGGGCTATGATCCCCTGATCCGGATCTGGAATCCGTACGTCACCAACAGTCCCATCACTCACCTCAAGGGCCACTTGACAGCTGTCACTCACCTCATGATCAATCGGCAGAAGAAAACCATCATCAGTATCTCCAAAGACAAGGTGAGCTGGAGAGAGCTTATAAAGATAGTCCCGGACTTGCGATGTTTTGTTTAACGATGGTCCAAAGTTAGGAGGGGGCTTGGGAAAAGCGATTTACGGCCTGTCCTCGCACTTACGACTGTCACAGCAACCTCATAGTCCCACGATCTCAATTTGGGCACCTGGCAATCATTACTTATTATTGTTCTGACCCAAACCTGGTTCTAAGGAAACAAACACAAAATGGAGGTAACAGCAAAACCTTTTCATGATTCTGTATGAATTCCGTTCCTTCACAGTTAAAAAGGTATTAAAACTAATTGTCTCTGATAAGAAGGAGCCTTGCCAAGGTGGTGCAAAGCTGCCAAGAACACTAGATAAAGTTACTAAGAAATATTTCAAACACAAAGAGTCTCCAAACACAAACCAAGATATTCCGAACGTTCACCAGGCTTGAGTGCAAAAACGTCTTTGCTTCCTGCAAAGATCTCCGGTTTCTCAGCTGGCTTTTATCCCTTAAGGGAGAGGCCATTACCTTGCAGCCTTACTCCCGAGTTGCCCGTGCTGTTGCAGCTGCTCTTTCCTTCAAGCAGCCCTGCGTGCCCTGGGCACAGGCTCCTCGGGGGCCTCTTCCTCACTGTTGCCAGCCTCCACCATCTCCGAAGGCAGCACTCCACTCCCTGGTGGTCCTGGCCCCATCCCTGCGTCCCACTCAGGCCCCTCATCCGAGTCCTCCCTCTCCAAGACCTCAGCCGTCCTCACCTGCTGCCGGCGAACCACAACAATTACTGACAAATAATAAAGTCAACCGGGAAGGCTGGATTCGCTTAGTGACCAGGGTAAACGTGGTCATGAAATTCGGTCTGGTCATGCGATGACTTGCTTTATGACCATCCTGACTTACAACTGAAAATCTGAACCCAACTGTGACTGTCTATTGAGCAGTCCTTGATTTACGTCCGCTTCCCTTTTCTACCTCAAAAAAACGAAGCTCCAATCTGGGGCTCACACTGAGTATCAACGTTCCCCATAAGAAGTCCTTGGTTTATGACCACAGTTGAGCCCCAAGTTCGGCTGCTAAGTGAGAGCCTGTTAGTAAAGTCCATTTTTGCCCCATTTTGCAACCTTTCTTGCCAACCAGTTAAGTGAGTTACCTGGTCATTAAGTGAATCCGGCTTTCCCACTAACTTGGCTTGTCAGAAGGTCTCTGTCAACTCATCAAACATTCCTAGGCCTGTTTTAGTAGTTGCCATAAAAAAGGGAGGGTGGGAAGAGAGGAAGGCAACCTGGAAGAGCCGTGCAGCAGTTTGGAGGCGGAAGTCCATTCCAACTCTTTATCTTTAAAAGATTGTAACTAAACTACCAGAGCTTTTGCCCGGGAATATATTTAATTGGAGAATGTGAATGATGATACCCAGAACGTAATTGGAGAATGTGATTGATGACACCCAGAACGTAATTGGAGAATGTGATTGATGATACCCAGAATGTAATTGGAGAATGTGATTGATGACACCCAGAACGTAATTGGAGAATGTGATTGATGACACCCAGAACGTAATTGGAGAATGTGATTGATGACACCCAGAACGTAGTTGGAGAATGTGATTGATGACACCCAGAATGTAGTTGGAGAATGTGATTGATGACACCCAGAGCGTAATTGGAGAATGTGATTGATGATACCCAGAATGTAATTGGAGAATGTGATTGATGACACCCAGAACGTAATTGGAGAATGTGATTGATGACACCAGAACGTAGTTGGAGAATGTGATTGATGACACCCAGAACGTAGTTGGAGAATGTGATTGATGACACCCAGAACGTAATTGGAGAATGTGATTGATGACACCCAGAACGTAATTGGAGAATGTGATTGATGATACCCAGAATGTAATTGGAGAATGTGATTGATGACACCCAGAACGTAATTGGAGAATGTGATTGATGACACCCAGAACGTAATTGGAGAATGTGATTGATGACACCCAGAGCGTAGTTGGAGAATGTGATTGATGACACCCAGAGCGTGGTTGGAGAATGTGATTGATGACACCCAGAGCGTAATTGGAGAATGTGATTGATGACACCCAGAGCGTAGTTGGAGAATGTGATTGATGATACCCAGAATGTAATTGGAGAATGTGATTGATGACACCCAGAACGTAATTGGAGAATGTGATTGATGACACCCAGAACGTAGTTGGAGAATGTGATTGATGACACCCAGAACGTAGTTGGAGAATGTGATTGATGACACCCAGAACGTAATTGGAGAATGTGATTGATGACACCCAGAACGTAATTGGAGAATGTGATTGATGATACCCAGAATGTAATTGGAGAATGTGATTGATGACACCCAGAACGTAATTGGAGAATGTGATTGATGACACCCAGAACGTAATTGGAGAATGTGATTGATGACACCCAGAACGTAGTTGGAGAATGTGATTGATGACACCCAGAACGTGGTTGGAGAATGTGATTGATGACACCCAGAACGTAATTGGAGAATGTGATTGATGATACCCAGAATGTAATTGGAGAATGTGATTGATGACACCCAGAACGTAATTGGAGAATGTGATTGATGACACCCAGAACGTAGTTGGAGAATGTGATTGATGACACCCAGAACGTAGTTGGAGAATGTGATTGATGACACCCAGAACGTAATTGGAGAATATGATTGATGACACCCAGAACGTAATTGGAGAATGTGATTGATGACACCCAGCCCGTGACGGTGCTCAGTTGGAGAATCTGATTTATGAAACCCCCGGGGGGGGAGGGAGGGGGGAAACAGGGTCCCAGGGGACTGGAAATGACATAGGCCAGAGTTGGTTTCATGCAGGGCAGGGCCAGAATGTTTTGAAGTTTGGCTCAAGGATCATGATTTCATTAGGCCGATTGCTGGAATCCTGACTATCATGCCCCTGTCGGAATCTGATTTGGAGGGGGGAGGTCGAGCAGCTGACAGGGAGTGGGAGTGTGGCTCCGTTGGCTGTGGAAGAAACTGGGGAAGGGCAAAGTCCGGCTGGGCAGAGCAGGGGAGAGGTAGAACAAGGGAGAGGGAGCTCAGAGGAAGACCCAGGCCCACCCTCTCTTCATCCTAGGGCACGCAGGGAGGAACAGAGAAGGGAGCAACATGGATTGCGTGGCTTACGGGGGAGGAACGGGCCATGATTCCCTTCATTAGCTGAAGCTGGGAAAATAGTGTTTAAAAAGGGAAGCTGCGTGCAGCAAGTTGTTGGGAGCAAATTATGAATTATCTTGTATCATCGTGGCTTATCTGTGTTCCTGGCGTCTTCCCAACTGTGTGCGTTTTGTTGTGGTTTCAAGTCTGAAATTCCTTCTCCTGCCCTGTCAAGTTAACCACTTCAGTTTGGCTTGTTTGGAGTTTAAGTTACAGTTTAAGTTACAGTTTGTGTGTACCTTGTTTTGGACTGAATTTTCTCCAGTCAAAGGCTGTTCCTGGGAGTTTTTCTCCAGCCGAAGGTAACCTGGACATTGGGAGCACAGTTGGAGATAATAAAGGGACTCTTCTTGCTTATTTGACTGTGTTGCCTTTGGGCCACGCCCCTTTGGGTCATCACACTGACAGTCGCAAAAGGGGATCACGTGGCCCCCATCATAAGTGTAAGTCAGTTGCCAGACGGCTGAATGTTGATCAAGTGATCGCGGGGATGCCGCAACTGTTGTGTGTGAAAAAGTCACTTTTTTCCCTGGTGCCGTTGTAAGTTTGAGCGGTCACTAAAAGGAATTGTTTGTACATCGAGGAATCCCTGCACGAGATTCTTGGCTTGGGATCCCGGCTGGAGAACTGGATCTGGCCTTTCCCTGCTGCTGCGTCCCTGTCAGCTCTTCTCTTCTCCCCTCTCCAGAATATCCGCGTCTGGGATCTACTGGATCACTTCTGCCTGCAGTCGATCCACGGCCGGAACGTCCCGCTGGGCAACTGCCCCATCTCCTCCGTTTACTACCACCGGCATCAAAATATCTTGATCTGCGCCACTTACAAGGTGAGGGCTTGGCTGGACGGGGAGAAGGCTGGCCTGTGGGTCTGAGTGGGTCACAGGAAGCCACCAGGAACAGCCCCGCAGACGCTAAACAGGGCAGGACACCCGAGTATACATTGACAGCAAGCCCCACTCCCTACTGGCTTGGATGATATTATCTAGCTGGGTCAGGAAACGTCTGCAAGAAAACCACCAAGCTCAGAGAGTACCAAGGACCCCACGCTCCTCCTCCTCCCCCTCCTCCTCCTGCTCTCTGCAAGCCCCACTCCCCTCTAGCACTGATGATGTTCCCTAGTTCGGTCATGAAACGTCTGCAAGAAAGCAACCAGGCTCAGAGAGTACCAAGAACTCCACAGTTCTCCTCCTCCTCCTCCTCCTCCTCCTCCTCCTCCTCCTCCTCCTCCTCCTCCTCCTCCTCCTCCTCCTCCTCCTCCTCCTCCTCTCCTCCTCCTCCTCCTCCTCCTCCTCTGCAAACCCCACTCCCTTCTAGCACTGATGATGTTCCCTAGTTCGGTCATGAAATGTCTGCAAGAAAGCAACCAGGCTCAGAGAGTACCAAGGACTCCACAGTTCTCCTCCTCCTCCTCCTCCTCCTCCTCCTCCTCCTCCTCCTCCTCCTCCTCCTCCTCCTCCTCCTCCTCCTCCTCCTCCTCCTCCTCTTCTTCTTCTTCCTCCAAGCCCACTCCCTTCTAGCACTGATGATGTTCCCTAGTTCGGTCATGAAACGTCTGCCAGAAAACCACCAAGCTCGGAGTCCCTCTCCTTCTCCTTCTCCTCCCCGTTCTCCTCCTCTCTGCAAACCCCACTCCTCTCTAGCACTGATGATGTTACCTAGTTCGATCACAAAACGTCTGCAAGAAAACCACCAAGCTCAGAGAGTACCAAGGACCCCCAAATTCTCTCCTCTCCTCTTCCCTCCTTCTCCTCTCTCATTTGATTGGGTCTCGCTGTCTCTTCAGCCTGACACCTGCTTCCATTTTAACTCCAGATTGGGTTATTCTTTGGTGCTGAATTCACTGAGGCGGAAATGAAGACCCAGGAGCCTCTGCTGTGTTGTGCCCTCTACAACAAGATCTTCAAACAGGTGACAAATTGTGGGGGAGAGGTGCAGGCTGGGGGTGGGGGGAGGTTGAACTGAAAGTGATCTTTTAAGGTGTTCTGACCCACGCCCTTTTCCAACAAACCAAACACAATCCAAAAGGAACAGAAACCTTGTAAGGCTTTTGCAAAATAATTAGCTGTGATAAGCACAAGCCTCGCCAAACGGTGCGAGACTTGCCAAAAGATAACAGACAAAAAATAATTTGCAATACAAGAATCTTCAAATACAAACTCAGGATACCGGAATGTCCACGAGGCTGGAGTTTCAAAACGTCTTTGCTTCCTGCAAAGTACGTTCGTTTCACAGCTGGCTTTTATCTCCTTGAAGGAGGGGCCATCACCTTGCAGCCTTACTCCTGAGTCGCCCGTGCTGTTGTAGCTGTTTTTTCCTGCGAGCAGCCCTGCGCTCATGCGCACTTAGCACAGGCTCCTCGGGAACCTCCTCATTGCTGCTGCCAGCGCCCCACAATCTCTGAAGGTAGCAGTCTCTCCCTGATGGTCCTGGCCCCACATCTGAGTCCTCGCTCTCCTCAGCCATCCACACCTGCTGCCGGCTAGCCACAACAAAGGGGAGCAAAGGTGTCCTTCTGAAAACATGAGCCTTGTTTGGGTGCGCGTGGACATTCTTCTTGAGCACAGGTCTCAGTTCAGTTTGGGGCCAAGTCAATCACCCTAAAAACCTACCTTTGATATTCAAGGGGGTGAATTGTTCCATCCAGCCTACTTTTTCAAGCAAAGCAGATTTTGAAATGTAGAATCAAACAACATGAGGGCGTGTCCCGCAGGTGCTTTCCCCACCTTCTTGGGTTTTTTCCCTTGGTTTTCCTTCTTTGAAAACATTTCACTTCTCATCCGAGGAGTGTCGTGCCCCTCTCGGAGTCTGAATCCGAGGAGGAAGATGAGCAGCTGACAGGGAGCGGGAGTGTGGCTCCGTTGGCTGTGGAGGAAACTGGGGAAGGGCAAAGTCCAGCTGGGCAGAGCAGGGGAGAGGTAGAACAAGGGAGAGGGGAATTCAGAGGAAGAGCCAGGTCCACCTCTTCTTCATCCTAGAGCACGCAGGGAGGAACAGGGAATGGAGCAATGTGGGTTGCCTGGCTTACGGGGGAGGAAAGGGCCCTGATTCCCTTCATTAGCCACAGTTGGGAAGAGAGTTTAAAAGAGATGCATGCTCTTTGCGGCATCTTCTGGGAATAAACGTGACTTTATCTTGTGTTGACTTTGATTATCTGTGTTTCTGGTGTCTTCCCAACCATGTTGAGTTATTGCTGTGCCTTCACATCTGGAATTTTTGCTCCTGCCCTGCCGGACTAATGACCTCATTTTGCCTTGATTGGACTTAAAGTTACAGTTTTTGTTGACCTTGTTTTGGACTTGATTCTCTGCAGCCAAACGCTGTTCCTGGGAGAGTTTTTCTCCAGCCCAGAAGATAACCAGGACATTGGGGGCAAAGTTGGAGCTAATAAAGGGACTCCTACTGATTATCTGACTGGGTTGCCTTTGTGCCACGCCCCTTTGGGTCATCACAGAGATTTACCTTCTCATACAAGGAGCTTCTTCAGCTCTGATTGGATGGTGAGGAAGGCAAGGATTTCATCCACCATCCACTCAGAACTGAAGAAGCTTCTTGGATGGCCGCCCTGTCTTGGATGATGGAGACTCTCCATAAACAACAGAATCAGAAGGGACCTTTTTGGTCTTCTAGACCAACCCCACCTGAGTCCAGGGTCAACGGACTCAACTGATTTCTTGGAAATTTTCCCTCACAGGCAGTCAGCGGCTATTACAACGGGCTGGTCACTGTTTCGGATGTCATGACCGGGCAGAAGATTATGGAGTTTTCCACCACCTCAGACCAAGCCCTGGAGATGACCGGCATGATCTTTGATCCACCAGAACGGCGACTCATCACCGCCCTGAAAAACGGGATGATCAAACTGTGGAACTTCAACAATGGGGCTTGCCTGATGGAGATTCCCATTGAGGAGAAGACAGAGGTGGGTGGAAGGAACCAAGTTGGTCTAGTATGATCCAAGATCTCAAAGGTGCCTTTTTTTTTCTTTTTCCAAGAGGGAACTGGACTTTCTGGTTTCTTCTTTCGAAGACATTTCACTTCTCAGTCCAAGAAGCTTCTTCAGCTCTGACTGGATACTGGGGAAGAGAAGGATTTATGCTCCTTGCAAGCAGCTGGTCATTTGCATCCTTTTAGAGGGTTGTTGAGGCCACTTGAAGGTTTATCTGTGTCCTCAGAGTCACCTGAGTGGTGAAAATGGTTCCTGTAGTCTGCAATTTTTCTTCTGGAAATCTATTCCTACTCCTACACCATTCCAAGGATATTCATCCTAAATTGTACGATAGCTAAAACTCTGTAGAGATTCTCCGTCATCCAGGTCATGGTTGTCCCAACGGTGCCTTTTCCGGAGGCAACTAGACTTTCTTTGAAGATGTTTTGCTTCTCATCCAAGAGGTTCTTCAGTTCTGACAGGATGGTGGGGAATGGAAGGATTTATACTCCTTGTAGACAGAGCTGGTCATTTGCCTCCTTTTTGAGGGTCCTTGTGGCCACTTGCTCCTTCCAACAGCTTCTCTGTGTCCTCAGGGTCACCTGAGTGGTGCAAATGTGTGTGGAGCCTTCTTGGAATTGCTGAAAGGAGCTGTCGATTGGAGATAGATGACATTGTATCCCTCCCCCTCTGTTGAGGGAGGGCTGTTTAATTGGGACATCGATGGTGTCCACCCTGACCTGGGTGAAGCCATCTTGGAGCTTCAGTGCTGCCACACTGGGACTGAGGGATAGGGAGGTGGGGATTTGAGATGGTTGGGGCTGTGTGGTCAAAGCAAAATGCTTTCTCTGGGGAATCAAGGTCATGGCTCACATCTGGCTGGAGGAAGGAGGAGTGAGGTCATCTGACCAGCAGATGCTGCCTTGATTGGGCCAAGTGACTGATGGGGGGGGGAAACCTTTCGCTCTTCATTAGGTGAAAACCGTGGGACTCTTCCGTGCCAATTTCCACCCCGATATATGTGCCAATATGATATTTCCAACAAAACAATTTTTTGAAGAAACTACCTGCCTCGGAGTTTTTGCTTGGGATGGATATATCGCTTGGAACCCTGACGGATGGCCTCTTCGACCCGTCTTTCAATCCTCTCTGACCAACATGCAGACATGCTATCTTCCAAAGTGTGGCCTTTGAGTTCTAAATACAAATGGACAGCCGAATCTCGTCCTAATGCATTTGTTCTCCTGTGTTGCGCCATGCGTTTGTGAAGTGTCTGTTTTGTTTCCCCAGTGCTCAGATCTGCACAGGGCTCACTGCATTGGACCGCGTATAGCACGTGGCTCAGTTTGTGTCTGGGTGTTGTATCCTTGGGATACACAGTACAATGCAGTGAGACGTGTGCAGATTTGAAGAAGGCTCCAAACATCCATTTGCACCACTCAGGTGGCTCCGAGGACACAGACCAACCTCCAAGTGGCCTCAACGACCCTCTAAAAGGATGCAAATGATCAGCTGTCTTGCAAGGAGTAGTAATCCTTCCCTTCCCCACCATCCAGTCAAAACAGAAGAAGCTTCTTGGATGAGAAGCGAAACATCTTCAAAGAAAAAAAAAACAGAAAGTCTAGTTGCTTCTTGAACAAAAAGACGCACCTTTGAGACAACCATGACTTGGATAATGGAGAATCACGAGGTTTCTGTTCACCTCTTCCAACTATAATTTCTTTCTCCAGAGAATTTTCCTGCACATCATGGCCAAAATAAGTGAGACAGTTTCGTGATTTTGCCTTCTGGACGCATCCAATCTCTTCTTAAAAACCTCCAGGGATGGCGCACCCACGACTTCTGGTGGCAAGCAGTCCCCCTGGTTAATTGTCCTCGCTGTTAGGAAGTTTCTCCTTAATTTCAGGTTGCTTCTCTGCTGGATGAGTTTCCATCCGTTGTTTCTTGTTCTGACTTCAGGGGCTTTGGACAATAAATTGACCTCTTCCTTTTTAAGACCGGACTGGACAGCCAGTGGGATGAAATGGTGTAGGGTCTCTTGAATGAGCATGGTATGTGTGTGTGTGTGTGTGTGTGTGGACTAGAAGACCTTCAATTTCCCTTTCTGCTCTATTCTGCTTCATTGATGGACGGTCCACGAAGATCGCTTCCTACCCTCCTTCCTCCTCCTTCTCTTTTCATCTCTTTCCAATATAGACCAGCTGTATCTTTTACATGAACCACAGGATTTTTATCACAGATTGGACCAAGAGAGTGACGTGGTACCGGTAAGTCAAAACCAACTTGTTTTCAGATGGGGAGGGAAGAAATAGTGAGGAGGAGAAGAACGGTTGGGTGGGGTGATATGGCCTCTGCTCCCTCCCACCAGAGCTCCTTCGGTCAAATAATCCAGGAACGGGGAGCGGGGAAGAAGCCACCCAACTAGGGTCACCATAAAATGCAGAACTTGGCTTTTAGTGGGTTTCAGGATTTCTGAGAAGAACTGAGAATCTCCTGTTCTCTGGACCCTGGAGATGATTTTGCCTGACCCAGAAAAGACCAACAGAGGACAGTATCTCTGAGAATTCAGTTTGATGCTATTTGAACTTGGTGGTTTTCTTGTAGATGTTCCGTGACCGACTAAATAGCTTCTTCAATGCTAGAAGGGAGGGTGTGTGTAGAGAGGAGGAGGAGGAGGAGGAGGAAGATTGTGGGGTCCTTGGTGCTCTCTGAGCTGGGTGGTTTTCTTGCAGACGTTCCATAACCCAACTAGGACTAGAAGGGAAGAGTTGTAGAGAGAAGGAAGAGGAGGAGGTAGAAGAGAAGGTGGTGGAGGAGGAGGAGGTGGAGAAGGAGGAAGGGGAGGAGGAGAATGACTGTGGGGTCCTTGGGGCTCTCTGAGCTTAGTGGTTTTCTTGCAGACATTCCATAACCCAACTAGGACTAGAAGGGAAGAGTTGTAGAGAGGAGGAAGAGGAGGAGGTAGAAGAGAAGGTGGTGGAGGAGGAGGAGGTGGAGAAGGAGGAAGGGGAGGAGGAGAATGACTGTGGGGTCCTTGGTGCTCTCTGAGCTGGGTAGTTTTCTTGCAGACATTCCATAACCCAACTAGGACAAGAAGGGAAGAGTTGTAGAGAGGAGGAAGAGGAGGAGGTAGAAGAGAAGGTGGTGGAGGAGGAGGAGGTGGAGAAGGAGGAAGGGGAGGAGGAGAATGACTGTGGGGTCCTTGGTGCTCTCTGAGCTTGGTGGTTTTCTTGCAGATATTCCATAACCCAACTAGGTAACATCATCAGGACTAGAAGGAAGGGGAGTTGTAGAGAGGAGGAGGTAGAAGAGGAGGAGATGGAAGTCGAGGAGGAGGACTATGAGGTCCCTGGTAGTCTCTGAGCTTGGTGGTTTTCTTGCAGTTGTTTCATAACCCAACTAAGGGATAACATCAGGGCTAGAAGGCAGTGGGATTTGTGCAAGGAGGAGGAGAAGGATGAAGACTTGGTGGAGGGTAGAAACGGAGAAAAATGGTTGGGTTGGGTGGCTCTTCTGTCTTCCTCTTGGTGGGGAGGAGAAGAGAGGTCCTTCCCCCTTTTTTTTAGCTCAGTGGGGATGGGGTGGTTTCATCCTTCTCGGCAGAGACTCCAAAGATGAAAACAACGTTATTGAATGCAAGCACTGGAAGTCCTACCACTCGGAGGACATCCTCTCCATGGATGGCTACGCCAATAAGCTTCTGGTCACCTCCTCCAGCAACGGAGACATTGTCCTCTGGTACGTCAACTCTGGGCAAGCCTTCTGCCGGTTCAACGCATCCGAGAGTCCGCTGGCACTCGTTCCCAAACGGGTAGGTGCAGAGAGCTTTCATGGCAGGGGTCCTTTGGCCCCTGCCCAAGGGCTGGACTTCCATTGCTACACCATCAAGTGACCTCTGCCTCCAGGACACTGTGGAAGCCAATAGGGTGGGGTATTCTTAGTTCAGGTTTGACAAATGGCAGTCCAGTTTCTTCTTGGAAGCTTCCAGGGGTGGCGCTCCCACAACTTTCGAAGGCAACTTCTGTTCCATGGGTTGATTGTTCTCCCTGTCAGAAAGTTTCTCCTTATTTCCAGGTTGAATCTCTCCTGGTTCAGTTTCCATCCATTGTTCCTTGTCTGGCCTTCAAAGGTGCTTTGGAGAATAGTTTGACCCCTTCCTCCTCCTCTCTGTGGCAGCCTCTCAAATATTGGAAGATGCTCTCCTGTCTCCCCTTCTCTTCTCTAGACTAGCCAGGCCCAGGCCTAGTTCCTGTAACTGTTCTTCAGACATATTAGATGGATGGATGGACAGATAGATACATGATAGAGATAGACAGATAGAGGTGGATAAATAGAAAGATAGACAGGCAGGCAGGCAGGCAGTCCTCCAATATTGGAAGGTCGCTATCATGTCTCCCCTGGTCCTTCTCTTCCCTAGACTAGCCAGGCCCAGTTCATTGTATGTTTTAGCCTCCAGTCCCCTCATCATCCTGGTTGCTCTTCTCTGCCCTCTTTCTAGAATCTCAACATCTTTTTTATAGTGTGGTAACCAAAACTGGATGCAGTACACTAAGTGTGATTTTACTAAGGCTTTATGGAGTGGTATTAATACCTCCCTTGATCTTGATTGTATCCCTGTGTTAGTGCAACTTAGGGTTGCATTGGCTTTTTTGGCTGCTGCTGCACACGGCTGGCTCCTATTTAGCTGGTTGTCCACTAAGACTCCAAGATCCTCCTCACAGTTCCTGCTATTGAGCCTGGTTTCACCCAGTCTGTATGTGCACTTCTGGTTTTTCTTGCCTAAGTGTAGGACTTTACTCTTCTCTACGTTGAATTTCATTTTGTTGGATACGGCCCAGTGTTCTTTTCTGTCAAGATCCATCTGGATCTTCAGCCTATCTTCTTGGGTGTTAGCTATTCCTGCCAGCTTAGTATCATCTGCAAATTTGGTAAATTCCCTTTCTATTCCATCACCTAAGTCATTAATGAAGATATTGAAGAGTCCTGGGCCTAAGATGGAACCTTCTGGCACCCCACTGCTTCTTTCCCTCCATGTAGACTTAGACCCATTAAGGACTACGCGTTGAGTACAGT
The DNA here is from genome assembly GCF_049901715.1 of Pseudonaja textilis. NCBI lineage: Eukaryota > Metazoa > Chordata > Lepidosauria > Squamata > Elapidae > Pseudonaja > Pseudonaja textilis. The sequence goes on along the minus strand of NC_141992.1, from coordinate 2,178,312 downwards.
TTGCCAGCCAGTTGTGAGTCCATCTCGTGGTGGTGCTATCTATTCCACTTTTTTCCTAGCTTCTAGATTGAACTGTGGGGGTCTCTGATGCTCTTTGAGCTTGGTGGTTTTCATGCAGACTCTTCATGACCCAACCAGGGAATGTCATCATACATACCGCATTCCTCTCACATTTGATATCAAATTTGATATGTCCTGATAATCATTACTAATACTTCACACCTTTCCATTAGCTATCAAATCTTATTCACTACGTAACTTGCAATAATCTTCTCATTGGATTATAACTATTAATTAATAATAAATTCATAATTTTTGAATAGTAAATAAAAAGATATAGTGAATATAGTAATAATTATATAAAAGAAAAGAATATTTAACACCTTTGTTATTCTTGTATATTTCATAAAGACAGCTGCTTATAATTTGTTTCTAGGTTCATTTACGTGTTTTCCCTTTATGGACTACCCAGTTGTACCATTTGTCCCATATCCTATAATAATCTGTGTCCTCCTTCCCATTGATTTTGAGTGTGAGGCCCCAGTAAAAGCACAGTTAAAAGCAGAATGAAGAGCAAGCTTAAACTTTGTAGGTTCAACATTAAAATAAAAGATTTACAAGATTCCCAAATGGGATCCATCTTACTGTAGGGAGGCAGCTGTGGTCAGCCTGGTCATAAGTCTCCTTTGGTCAGGGCTATCATAACAATGAACAAATGGTCATAACCCAAGGACTACCTCCAATTAAGGCATCCAGTGCAGAAATAATGACTGAATGTCTAGTGCGAAGAAGGCTGTTGCGTCAAATACCTTTCCTGCAGCTTTTATGGGGTCTTGAAAATTGAAGCAGTCCCATTTCTCAACTTAGGAGTTTGCTGTGCGTGCAGAGCCGCCTCCCCAGAGTGGTGAGGTCAAGAAGGTGGAGACCCACCCGAGTGAGAATGAGAAGAAGTACTGGGCTTACCCAAGGAGAGAGGTGACCTCAAAGTCTGATCACCCTGTGAGACCCGCCAGTGCGAAAATCCTCATCACGTCTTCTTCTGGTTCCACCAAGCGTCCTTCTTCAGCAGTACTTGGGAGCCGGACTTCGAAACCTCAGGTAATGGGTGGTCTTGGGAGATGGAGGGAGATGGAGGGAGGGTGGAAGGACTTGGTGTTCTGACCCAAACCTTGTTCCAAGGAAACAAACTCCAAACGGAGGTAACAGCAAAACCTGTTAATGTTTATTTACGAATTCCGTTCCTTCCTGGTTAAAAAGCTGTTTCAAACTCATTGTCTCTGATAAGAACGAGCCTTGCCAAGGAGATGCAAGGCTGCCAAGAACACAAGATAAAGTTGCCAAGAAATAGTTCAAACACAAAGAGTCTGCAAACACCAACCAAGAAAGTCCAAGCCTCCACAAGGCTTGAGTGCAAAAACTTCTTTGCTTCCAGCTGGCTTTAATCTCTTAAGGGAGGGGCCACTACCTTGCAGCCTTACTCTCGGGTCACCCATGCTGCTATAGCTGCTCTTTCTTGCGAGCAGCTCTGTGCGCACATGCGCACAGGCTCCTCAGGGGCCTCCTCATCACTGCTGCCAGCCTCCACCATCTCTGAACTGACGATCAACAGCTGATCATTGGAGCGAAATGATCTCTGGAGCGAACTGACGATCAACCCAGCTGATAGTCAGACCAAACTGACTATGAACAGCTGATCATTGAAGCAAACTGACAACCAACAGCTGATCTTCAGCGAACTGTTGATCAACAGCTGATCGCTGGAGTGAACTGACGATCAACCCAGGTGATAGTCAGAACAAACTGACGATCAACAGCTGATTGTCGAAGCAAACTGACGATCAACAGCTGATCATTGGAGCAAACTGACGATCAACAGCTGATTGCTGGAGCGAACTGACGGTCAACCCAGCTGATACTCGGAGCAAACTGACTATGAACAGCTGATCATCGGAGCAAACAGATGTTCAACAGCTGATAGTTGGAGCAAACTGGCTCGCTCACAGATGATCTTTGGAGCTACCAGTTCAGCCAAACCAGTCCAAACTGGTAGAATACCACCACTGCTGCTTGCATAACAATTGGTGTGGTGACTGCTTGTGTGAATATCTTCCAGAAAAAAACTTATCTGCTATGTTACTGCTGGCGACAAGTGGCAATCTGCTCTACCATGCAAATCAGCTGAGAGGATATAGGTAAGTACAGTACAGCGGTAGACGGGTGGGCCCATGTGATCATCACAGCGAGCCGGTTCACTGCCAGCTGATCATCAGAACTAGGGTGTCAGTGTTCCAGAAAGCCTCCACTTCAACAAATAACTCTGAGACAGACATGTTCTCAAGGGTTCCTTTTATTAGAATAGTAGAGTAGTAGTAAACTGGCACATCCGAATCTGAAAGTTCTGGGTTTCCCTGCAATAAGTAAGAAATTACGAATCCACCCTTTGCACCCATCATCGCATCACATGCCCCAATCGCCATCCATCTGAACTCGGGACGTCCACTCACCCAGGTGCAGAAATGACACGACCTTGACTGAGAAGAAAAATGCTATTATGTCTAACCATATGCACTCCAAGGAATCCACCCCTCCCATTTTCCCAGGCTGAAGAATGTGACAGTGCGGAAGCTTCTGATGCTAATATGGCTTCCAAAACTGACATAGGGATTTGCCCGAACTGGTCTAAACTGGTAGAAATCCCAGCCCTGGACGTGATCTTGCTGGGCTGCTGGCTGATGTTAAAAACCAGGGGACCCATGGAGAGCTCTTGCGGTGGTTCCTGGAATTGTGTTCAGTTTTTCTCAATGTTGGCCTGTTGTGGGTGGGTTGATGGTTTCTCCTTCCTGGAATGTGGCCTTGAATCTTCTCCAACAGTTTGGGTGTGCATAATACATCGAGCAATGAATTAACCTGACTGCAGACACAGTAAAAAAACAAAAACAAAATTTCGTTGTCTTCTCTCCTGCCTAAATTGGACAGGGATTCTCTTTCCAAGCACAATCCTTACAGACCAGACTAGAGAACAGAACGATAGAATAGGTTAGAGAATAGAATAGAGAATAAGAATGAATAGAACAGAACAGAACAGAATGGAATGAAATTGAATAAGAAATTAGACTAGACTAGAATTCAGAACAGAATAGATTACAGGAAAACAGAATAGAATAGAAGAAAACAGAACAGAACAGATTACAGAACAGAATTGGAGAATAGAATAACAGAATAGATTACAAAATAGAATATAATACAAAACAATCAATTACAGAATAAAGTAGAATAGATGACCAGAACAGAACAACAGAATAGATGAAAACAGAAAAGAATAATTACCAAACAATATAGAATACAAAACAGAATAGATTACACAATAAAATAGAATACTGTAGATTACAGAACAGGACAACGTATTAGAACAGAACAGAACTGAATAGAATACATTACAAAATAGAATAGAATTACTAATCACCAAGCAGGTTGCAAAAGGCATCTTGAATTATGGTCTCTTCAATCCATGGAGTAGACATGGAGGCTGAGAAGAGCAACGGACGGTCTTTGAAGTAGAGGAGGGGTGCGATGCTGGGTGTGACTTGGGGTGCTGACAAAGGCAACTGGGTTTTCTTGGGCTTTTTTCCCTTGAAAACACTTCGCTTCTCATTCAAGAAGCTTCTTCAGTTCTGCCTGGATGGAGGGGAACGGAAGGATTTATATTCTTTGCAATCCTCTGGTCGTTAGCGCTCTCTCTGAGAATCATTGAGGCCACTTGGGTATAGGATTCAAAAACCCCTGAGTGGCCTCAATCAGAGGTGGTATTCAGCAGGTAACCGATAGAGGAAATTTTGAGTAGTTCAGAGAACCAACAAATCCCACCTCCGACTAGAGATTTTACAGTATCCTTCCTCTGCCACGCCCACCAAGCCACGCCCACAGAACCGGTAGTAAAAAAAAAAAAAAATCGAATCCCGCCCCTGGCCTCAATGACTCAGAAAGAGTAGTAACGACTAGAGGACTGCATAGAACACTGTATAAATCTTTCCATTTCTTCAGCATTCCATCAGAACTGAAGAAGCTTCTTGGATGAGAAGCGAAATGTCTTCAAAGAAAAAAACCCCAGAAAGTCCAGTTGCCTCTTGGAGGGATGGGTGGGGAAAGCACCTTTGGGACAACTGTGACCTGGATGATGGAAAATCTCCATAAACCTCGGATCTCGTGTCTCGACAGGCAGCTTGGAGCTCCAAGAGCAAAGTCAAGAGTGGCAGCACTCTCCATCATCCCCTGCCTGTGGTGGAGAGCTCCTTCTTGAGGAAGGGGAGCCTGTCATGGCAAGAAGAGATCAAGGCTTCCCAACGATCGGTAGAGAAGGTCAGTATTTAAATGCGGGTCTCTTCCTGTTCGGTCCTAGGCCCCACCCACCCCAAAAGTACTAAGTCAATTCTCAGTCCTGGCAAAAACCTCTTTTATTGCATGAATGTGAATTTGTTTCATTCACAGCCAGCCAACCGCTTGGCGAACAGCCTTGCGAAGGTAGACTAAATGAGCTCAGGCCTTTATCAGTCCTGGAATGCTGCCCGGTAAATAGTTCCACGCTCGGTGCTGGCAGGGAAGGGCTGGGTTGCACACACAAATCTTCATGAGTCTGGAATGAACAGACAACCTCCTCACTACTGTCCTCCCAGCACAGATGATATTACCTAGTTGGGTAATGAAACATCTGCAAGAAAACCACCAAGCTCAGAGAGCACCACGCACTGCACAGTTATCTCCTCCTCCTCCTCCTCCTCCTCCTCCTCCTCCTCCTCCTCCTCCACCACCACCACCACCACCACCACCCACCCCCTCCAATCCCACTCCCTCCCAGCACTGATGACATTACCTAGTTGGGTAATGAAACGTCTGCAAGAAAACCACCAAGCTCAGAGAGCACCAAGGACCCCACAGTCCCTCCTCCTCCTCCTCCTCCTCCTCCTCCTCCTCCTCCTCCTCCTCCTCCTCCTCCTCCTCCTCCTCCTCCTCCTCCTCCTCCTCCCCTCTTTGTTTCCTCCTTCTCTTCTCCTTTTCCTTCTCTTCCTCTCCTTCTCTTTCTCCTCCTCTCCCTTCCTATTTCCTCCCTCCTCCCTTCTCATTTTCCTCTTCTACAAACCCTACTCCCTTCTGATGATGTTACCTACTTGGGTAATGAAATGTCTGCAAGAAAACCACCGAGCTCAGAGAGCACCAAGGACCCCACAGTCCATCCTCCTCCCCCTCCTCCTCCTCCTCCTCCTCCTCCTCCCTCCTCCTCCTCCTCCTCCTCCTCCTCCTCCTCCTCCTCCTCCTCATCCTCCTCCTCATTTCCTCCTCTTCTCCTTTTCCTTCTCTTCTCTCCTTCTCTTTCTCCTCCTCCCCTTCCTATTTCCCCCTCCTCCCTTCTCCTTTTCCTCTTCTTCTTTAAACCCTACTCCCTTCTGATGATGTTACCTAGTTGGGTAATGAAATGTCTGCAAAAAAACCACCGAGCTCAGAGAGCACCAAGAAAGCACTTCTTCTTTTCCTCCTTCTCCTCCTCTTTCTCCTCCTCCTCCTCTTCCTCCTTCCCATCCCCTTCCTCCCTTCTCCTTTTCTCTTCTTTAAAAAAAACCCCTCCCTTCTGATGATGTTACCTAGTTTGGGTCATGAAATATGTAAAAGAAAACCATCAAGCTCAGAGAATACCAAGGACCACACACAGACTTCCTCTCCTCCTCCTCCTCCTCCTCCTCCTCCTCCTCCTCCTCCTCCTCCTCCTCCTCCTCCTCCTCCTCCTCCTCCTCCTCCTCCTCTCCTCCTCCTCCTGGCTAGCTGGGGAATTCTGGGAGTTGACGTCCACACCTCTTGAAGGGACCAACTTTGCAAAACACCAATTTATCCCAAGTCCCGACTGATGATTCCATCTCCGAAGGATATTCTAGACATAAAAATGATCAGCACCTCAAAACCTCTTTCCTTTGCGAGCCAGAAGAAACCAGCACCTCCTGATGAACCCCGAAAAGTCCAGATTTTTGACATCCCAAAGCAGCAAAATTCAAATCGGGCCATCTTGGTGCTCTCTGAGCTTGCTAGTTTTCTTGCAGACATTTCATGACCCAACTAGGGAACATCATCAATGCTAGAAGGTGTTTTGGAACCTAGTTGGGTCAGGAAATATTTGCAAGCTGAAGGAAAGCCACCCAGCTCAGAGAGGACTCCAGAACCAGGAGAGAGTCTGCTTTCCTATATCCGAGAAAATGAGGGGCAGCCATGGGGCCGCGAAGACGTCTCTGGGATCTTCAGCTGCCCTATTTCCACCTCTCCAGGTTCTCTTCCTGAAGACTCGTGACCGGAAGCCCAACGTGGCCATTTTGCTCACCAGTTGCATGGATGGCTTCCTTTATGCCTGGTCGGTGGAAAATAAAGGAGGGATGTTGGGCAAATTCCGAGCGAGCCACGGCCATGGCAGGGACTCCGTGGTTTGCACCATGTCCACCGATGACAAAGAGTTGATCCTCTTAACTGGAGATTCCTTGGGATACATCAAGGTCAGTATCTTCTTCTTCTTCTTCTTCTTCTTCTTCTTCTTCTTCTTCTTCTTCTTCTTCTTCTTCTTCTTCTTCTTCTTCTTCTTCTTCTTCTTCTTCTTCTTCTTCTCCTTCTTCTTCTCCTTCTCCTTCTTCTCCTTCTTCCTCTTCCTCCTCTTCCTCTTCCTCTTCCCCTCCTCCTCCTCCTCCTCCTCCTCCTCTTCCCTCCTCCTCTTCTCCTTTTCCTTCTCCCTTCCTCCTCCTCCACCTCCTCTTCTACTTTTCCTTCTTTTCCTCTCTTCCTTCTTCTCCTTCTACTTCTTCCTCCCCCTCCTCCCCCTCCCCCTCCTCTGTTCTTCCTCCTTCTCTCCTTCTCTTCCTCCTGTCTCTATCTTCTTTCCTTTTCTTTCTCTTCTCTTCCTCTCCTCCTTCTCCTTCTTCCTCCACCTCCTCTTCTCCTTTTCCTTCTTTTCTCTTCCTCTCTTCCTTCTCCTTCTTCTACTTCTTCCTCCCCTCCTCCTCCCCTCCCTCCTCCTCTGTTCTTCCCCCTTCTCTCTTCTTCTCTTCCTCCTGTCTCTATCTTCTTTCCTTTTCTTTCTCTTCTCTTCCTCTCCTCCTTCTCCCCCTCCTCCCCCCCTGTTCTTCCCCTCTTCTCTCCTTCTCTTCCTCCTGTCTCTATCTTCTTTCCTTTTTCTTTCTCTTCTCTCTCCTCCCCTCCTCCTCCCCTCCTCCATTCTTCCTCCTTCTCTCCTTTCTCTTCTCTCCTTTCTCTTTTCTCCTCCTCTTCCTCCTCCTGTCTCTATCTTCTTTCCTTTCCCTTCCCTTCTCTTCCTCTCCTCCTTCTCCCCCTCCTCCTTCCCCTCCTCCGTTCTTCTTCCTTCTCTCCTTCTCCTTCTCTCCTCCTCCTGTCTCTATCTTCTTTCCTTTTCCTTCTCTCCCCCCCTCCCCCATCCTTTATGTTTGAAGAACATGAAAAAATTCCTCCCGCACTTTAATTAAACTGTCCCTGCAGGGGAGACACCCTGTGAAGTTTCACCTTGTCGGTTTGGACTCCGTTCATTTCCTTGGGAAAGTGGGCCATAAATCCGCACTGGGGGGCGTGAATAAAGAAAAGGGTGTCATGTAAAGCTTCCAATTTCCTTCTCCCAACCTGCCAACCCGTATGAGTAAATACTGGGCACTGTTGTGAGAAAAGCCAATATATCTCAATTTATTTGTCACTCTTCCAAGGTAATCTGGAAATGGATGACTATAATGTATTTTTAGGACAAGGCGGTATCATCTATGCATTATTTTTACAGACAAGCGTTGATGGATTGCCGAAGTAGATTGAGAAGACACATTATTCCGGCCAACTAAGCCATCAATTTCAATTCTCCCAAAGTCAGAATGGGTCAGGATTGAGAATCAAGAGACAAGAGCAAGCGGTTCTAGCTAGTCCTTGACTCACGACCACGGCCAACTCCCAAATTTCCTTTTTGCTAAGCAAGAAAGCTCTTAAGTGAGCCTGGTCTCATTTTACGACCGCAGTCGTTAAGCGAATAACGGGGGCTGTTCACGGAACCTGGCTTCCCCACGGATTTGGCTTGTCAGAAGGTCGCCAATGGGGATCAAGGCACGGCAACTGTCACAAATACGGTTGCCAAGCATCCGAATTTGGACCACGCAACCTCAGGGATGCCCCATGCAACCTCAGGGATGCGGTAATGGTCATTAAGTGTGAAAAACGGTCGTAAGTAACTTCTTTCATTGCCATGGTAACCTCAAATAGCCACTAAGCGAGTGATTATAAGCCAAGGACCCCCTGTATAATCCTAAAACCATTCCTTGGATCTTGACTTTCTCAAGATCTTCTCTTGACCTGGAATTGAGTTGGTTTCGACACGGTGCCAAGGATGTGAACCAGCGGTGGGATTCCAATATTGTTGCCACTGGTTCGGTGGGTGTGGCTTGGTGGGCGCGCTTTGCACGCAGGTGCACACTTGGTGTGCACGCACGCACCAAACCCCCCCTTTGCACAGGCACACGGGCGTTCTAACTCGCCTCCTGCAAGCCTGGACGATCATGGTTGCTTTCAGCAGCTGCCGCGCGGCGCTATTTTGTGCCGCGCGAAGCGGCTGCGCTTCAAATTCAGCGGGATAAAGGTGAGTCGTGGCTGGGCCCAACAGCGGAGCGGCGGAGAGAACCGGTTGAGTCTCCGCTGCTCATCGCTGCTCCTGGCTCGGCCCGAACTGGGCCGAACCAGTAGAATACCACCACTGATGTGAGCCTTGTACATTGGGGAAACCAAACATCCGCTTCACCAACGCATGGCGCACCGTAGGAGAACAAAGGCATCGGGATGAGATTCAGCCACCCACCTGCATTTAGAACTCAAAAGTCCACTTTTCGGAAGACAGCAACGTCTATAATTTGGACAGGGAGGACCGCTGGTTCGGAAGAGGGTGTTAGGGATACACCCCTAGCAGGATCTGCAGGGCAGTCAGGCAGGCAGGCAGAATATGTGAGATAAACGTTTTGTAGCTTACACTCAGTAAAACATACACAGTGCCAATTAAAATAGTTTTATTCCAGCAAGAGTTAAAGCATAGTCAAAACAGTCCATATATCATTCACTTAGTTCAGTCCGTCCAGGGATTATTCAGTTGCAAATTCCAGTGTCGAAAAAAAGAGGTCAGTAAACTTACAAATATCAGTCTGGTGATATATCTCCTCGCAGTAGAGAGATATGAAGAACTCAAAAACTCCTCTCTTCCTTCAGCAACTCTTCAGTAGGGGAAACACGCAGCTAACAAACCATCAAGCATCCAATCAATCCAGTAAATTGTCAGTAATTGCCAGCAAACCGTCAGGGAATCGTCAGGTTGTCTTGCTCCCTCTTATGGTGGTTTCACACCACACCCAAAATACATGCTTTACAGTTAAAGTGACACACACTCAAACCAACAATTATAGCTTATATATATTATTTTACCCAAACTACGTTAGGTGACCTTGTTATACCTAACAGAGGGGTCCATGAGGTCATTTACGTCCAAATTGAACAGCCTCTCTTTCATTAGACATTGTCTATCTCCAGTCTACAACACGGTCCTTTCAGCAGGTCCAAGAAGGATTTGAATTCATGGCTAGGAAAACGCCGGGGAAAACGTCAGGAAGGGCCAAATTGGCCAGACGTGAATGTAGCTCTTCGGAATGTTTTTTTTCCCTCTTTCTCCAGATCTGGGACATCATGGATTACTGCACGGGGCCCGAAGTACAGGATTCCAAATTGGATCTGGCTGAGGATTTTCAGCCCGAGAGGAACTCCTTCCATGACTTAATCCCGGATTACTGCAGAATTGCTTCGACTTTCTCAGAAGACAGAGAGATTGAGCAGGTTAGCAGAATAGCACAGTTGGGAGGGACTTTGGAGGTCTTCTAGTCCAACCCCCCTGCTCAAGCAGCGGGCTCTTACACCTTTTCAAACCAATGTTTGTCCAATCTCTTCTTGAAAACCTCCCGTGATGGAGCGCCCACAACTTCTGGTGGCGAGGAGTTCCACTGGTTAATTGTCCTCACTGTTAGGAAGTTTCTCCTTAGTTCTCGACTGCTTTCTCTTCTCGTTGAGTTTCCACCCGTTGCTTCTCCTCCTGCCTTCTGGTGCTTTGGAGAATGGCTTGACTCCCTCTTCTTTGGGGCAGCCCCTCAGACATGCTATCATGTCACCCCTAGTCTTTCCTTTCGTTAAACTAGCCATGCCCAATTCCTGCAACTGTTCTTGATATGTTTTAGCCTTCAGTCCCCTAAATTAGAATAGAATAGATTTGGAAGGGACCTTGGAGGTCTTCTAGTCCAGCCCCGTGTCCAAGCAGAAGAACCTAGACTATTTCAGATAAGTGTCTAGTAGCCTCTTCTTAAAAGCCTCCAGCGATGGAGAGTCCATGATTTCTGAAGGCAAATCATTCCACTGGTTAATTGTCCTCACTGACAGGAAAACGGGAATTGCATGACCACGGGGACACTGCAACAGGCATAAGTACATGTCAGTTGCCAAGCCTCTGATCTCTGACCATGTGACCACGGGGATGCTGCAATGGTCTTAAGCGTGAAAAATCATCAGAAGCCACTTTTTTTTTTTTTTTAGCACCGTTGGCATCTTCCAACAGCCACTAAGTGAACCATTGTATGTTGAGGATGGATCTGTATTGACGATGATTACATCATCTCATTTTTTTTCTCTCTCTCTTCGTCCAAAGTTTTTGTGGACAGTTCTGCTTTCCTGCTGTGATGATCTGGGGCGTGGCACAAAGGCAACCCAGCCAGAGAATAAGTAGAGGTCCCTTTATTAGCTCCAACTTTGCCCCTAATGTCCCGGTTGCCTTCTGGTCTAGAGAAAAACTCTCCCAGGAACCTGCAACAGCCTTTGGCTGCAGATATTCCGATGCGAAATGGTGTAAACAGAAAACCTTAAACTATAAATCCAACAAAGGAAGATAAGGTAATAAATACGGCAGGGCAAGATAAGGTGTTCCAGAAGTGAAGTAACACAGCAGTAAATCCAACCAGTTATGAAGATGCCAGGAAGTCCGATAACAGCAGCCAACATTAGATAAACTCAACGTTTGCTCCCGACAAACACCCCTCCCAACTGCCTCTCCTTTAAACTTCCTCCCCAGGTGTGCCTTGTGGAGGGAATCAGGACCCTTTCCTCCTTCATAAGCCACACAAGCCATGTTGCTCCCTTCTCTATTCCTCCCTGCACACGTGAAGAGAGGATGGGCCTTGGTCTTCCTCTGAACACCATCTCCCTTGTTCTACCTCTCCCCTTCTCTGCCCAACCTGACTTTGCCCTTCCCCAGATTCCTCCGCAGCCAATGGAGCCACACTCCCGCTCCCTGCTGGCTGTTCATCTTCCTCCTTGGATTCAGACTCTGACGGGGTGGGTGGGTGAGAATGACCCCCACGCTGCATTCTGGCCTCTCTCTTTTTCTTTGCAGGAATATGAAGGCTGGGTCACCACCCTAATCCCTCCGGTCTGCCTGAGTTCTTGGAGGGGTCACCTGAAAAATGTGATCAGCCTCAGATACGTGGAAAAATTCAAAGCTGTCCTCACAGCCAGCCAAGATGGCACCATTAAACTCTGGCTCTTGACCGGCAGACACATCGGTAAGGCTTCTTCATGGGCCTTGCGTGGGAAACGGGAGAGCTAGTTCAGGGTGGGCTAAGGGGATGAGAAGTGAACCTTTTATTTCGCACAAAGACGCATTCTCTGAGCTGATATATCTTGGCTGGGTTGGTGTTAGTAAGTCCTCCTCTACCTATCAATAAATGTGTTATATATTGCTGATTATGTTATCTAGTTGTTTCTTCTTCTTCTTCTTCTTCTTCTTCTTCTTCTTCTTCTTCTTCTTCTTCTTCTTCTTCTTCTTCTTCTTCTTCTTCTTCTTCTTCTTCTTCTTCTTCTTCCTCCTCCTCCTCCTCCTCCTGCCTCGCTCCTCCTCCTGCCTCGCTCCTCCTCCTTCTTCCTCTTCTTCTCCTTTTCTTCTCTTCTTTTCCTCTCCTCCTTCTCCTTCTCCCTTCCTCCTCCTCCACCTCCTCTTCTCCTTTTCCTTCTTTTCTCTTCCTCCCCTCCTCCCCCTCCCCCTCCCCCCCCTCCTCCTCCTCCTCCCCTCTCTTCACCATCTCTATGGGGTGGCTTAGCCCCAAAACCAGCCAGCTCAGGGTGCTCCAGCGGCGAGCATGGATCGAAACTGCACACGATCGCGGTTTTGGTCTGTCAGCAAAGGAACTCAAACCGAAAGTCAAAAGGTTTTATTTTGAAGATGCTTCTGGGTTGTTATTGTCGGGTGTGGGACATCAACAGGAAGCCGTGATGCTAGAATTCTGTTCTGGATGTCCAGTTAAATTTGTTTATATCATTGGTATCTAACACCAGATAAGTTATCTTGCTTGGACGGAGGGTTGGACTAGATGACCTACAAGGTCCCTTCCAATTGTCTTTATCTGTATCTACATCCGGTGTCAAATGAACGTTGGAAGTACCATGTTTCCCCTAAAATAAGAGCCACCAAAAAAGCACCAGGTCTTATTTTGGGGGGGATGTCATCCACTGACTAAACTCACTGGTGTACGTCACCCCCGGCCTCCTTTTCACTGTCAGAGGCCTTTAGGAGCTTCTTCTTCTGCGGCCGGCAAGGCTTTCCCGAAGGCCTCTGTGGCCGATAAGAGAGCTCTGGATCGATCCTGAGCTTTGTTCTCAGCTCCAGAGGCCTTCAGGAAAGCCTGGCCATCCTTGCTGACTGCAGAAGAAATCGGCTGGCAAGGCAGGTGTCGGGATGTGCGAGGCCTGGCTACACCTGTCCAAAAGTAAGTAGTAGGGTAGCTCCACCTCTTCTATCCCTACCCTAGCTTAATTTTTACTCGTGCATGCTGGAGTGGCTGGGGTCTTAATTAGGGATTATTTTGGGGGGTAGGGCTTATATTGGGCACACATGTAAAAATCAAGCTAGGTAGGACTTACTTTCAGGGTAGGCTGTATTTTCAGGGAAATGGTATAAAAGCCAAGAAGCGACTTTTTATCATCTACAGCAGTGGTCCCCGACCTTTTTTGTGCCGCAGCCCGGTACCGGCATCAGAAAATCATCCGCGGCCCGGTACCGGCATCAGCACGCATGGCAAGGCGAGCCGAGCGACTGGCCAACCAGCCGTCCCCTGCTTCTCCCCGCCACCTTCAACTCTTCCTTTGTACCTGTGTCGATGGGCTTCGCGGCGGCTTCGGGCCAGTCGCTCGGCTCGCTTTGCCTTGGGTGCTGAAAGAATTCTCGTGCCTTAGTTTTGTTCGAAGCCGCCCCCCTCTCGATGAAACTAAGGTGCGAGGATTCTTTCAGTACCCAAACGCCGCTTTCTACCCGGAAAAGCTCACCGGAAGCACTTTTTCATCAAAACAAGATGGCGGCGCCCAGCAAACTGGCGGCCCGGTAGAAATTGTTCCACGGACCGGTACCGGTCCGGGGACCGGTGGTTGGGGACCCCTGATCTACAGTGGACATGCGATAAAGCAAAAAATAAAATAAAATTGGAGTACGATTCATATTTTCATACAGGAAATGTTCAAAATGGAGATAAAGATGAAACCAGAACTTTTCCTTTGGGGCTTAATGGAATAAGACCTGGAGGAAAAAAAAAAAAGGAACTTTTATATATGTTCACAGCAGCAAGATTGTTGTATGCCCCAAAATGGAAGGACACTTCGAGTCCTACCGTGGACGATGAGTGGTTGCAGACGTTGATGGAGTTGGCCGAAATGGCAAAATTGACCACTTTGATTAAAGAAAACAACACAAGTCCTTTTGTTTCCACATGGAAACCGTTTCTGAACTTCGTGCTTGAAGTGGAAAAGAATGAAACTTGGATTCTAGGTTTTACAGACTGATAGATTTTTGTAGAAATGGCTGGTTCATATTATTATGAAAAAAGCAAAAAGCTGTGATTTGATGTTGACGCCTTATTTTATTGCAACAGAATACAGAAATCAATCTTTCTTTCTTTTTAAAAAAAAATCCTTCCTCACTTCTCTTCCCCATATTCCACCCCACTGTTCTCCTATTTACTATCGTATTTTGTTCCTTATTTTATTTTATAACCCAATAAAAATGTTATACTAAAAAAAAAAAAGTTTGTTTCTGGATTGACTCTTAGGAACCTTTGGACAATCGTTATGGAGTCTGGAGATATCACACTTAATTCCAGCAGAAGTCCCAGAGGAAATCCGCCATGTGGCCTCCCTACACACGCTCAAAGTTCTCAATGAGGGCCGGCAACCCCACTGGGAGTGAGTCAATGGATCACTTGGTTCACAATGCATAAGTATATAAATGTACAAGTATAGACTAGCTCAGATAATCAGAGTTGAATCTCTCCTTGGTCAGTTTCCATCCATTGTTCCTTCTCTGGCCTTCAGGTGCCTTGGAAAATAGCTTGACCCCCTCCTCCTCTCTGTGGAAGTCCCTCAAATATTAGAAGACCACTATTATGTCTCTCCTGGTCCTTCTCTTCCCTAGACTAGCCAGGCCCAGTTCCTGCAACCGTTCGTCGTATGTTTTAGTCTCCAGTCCCCTCATCCTCCTGGTTGCTCTTCTCTGCCCTCTTTCCAGAGTCTCAACCTCTCTCTCTGGTGGGTGCTCCATCCCTGGAGGTTTTCAAGGAGAGATTGGACCACCAGTTGACCGGGATGGGATAATGTCTCCTGCCTTGTGCAGAGAGATTGGATCAGAAGAACTCTGAGGTCCCTTCTGGCTTTAGGATTCGACGTTCTAAATTCGATGGGACCCCCTGGAGGTGCTCAGGGTGCATTCCTCCCTCCTCCTTCTTGGTCTCCCACCAGGAGCACCCGCAAAATTGTGAAGACCCTGAGCCAGCAGAGGAAACAGCAGTCCCTTCTGATGGACTTGCTGAGCCCCAAGTCCACCCTCAGCCTCGATGCTGTGGAGAAGATGCAGGATCTCATCCAGAGAGAGATGTGGATGACGCGCTATAACGAGGAGCAAATTGAGGCTTCCTTTCAGAAGTGGGAGGACTCTGGACAGGTGAGTCTTGCCTGCCTGCCTGCCTGCCTGCCTGCCTGCCTGCCTATATCTATCTATCTATCTATCTATCTATCTATCTATCTATCTATCTATCTATCTATCATCTATCTATCTATCTATCTATCATCTATCTATCTATCTATCTATCTATCTATCTATCTATCTATCTATCTATCTATCTATCCCCCCCTCTAATCTAACATTATATCTCTCTCTCTCTCTCCTATATCATCTATCTATGTCTATCTATCTATCTATCTATCTATCTATCTATCTATCTATCTATCTATCTATCTATCTATCTATCTATCTATCTATCTATCTATCTCTGCCTGCCTGCCTGCCTATCTCTCTCTCTCTCTCTCTCTCTCTCTCTCTCTCTCTCTCTCTCTCTCTCTCTAACATTATCTCTCTCTATCATCTATCTATCTATCTATCTATCTATCTATCTATCTATCTATCTATCTATCTATCTTCTATCTATCCATCCCCTCTCTATATAACATTATCTCTCTCTCTATCTCCATCCATCCATCCATCCCCCCTCTAATCTAACATTATCTCTCTCTCTGTGTCTATCTATCTATCTATCTATCTATCTATCTATCTATCTATCTATCTATCTATCTATCTATCTATCTATCTATCTATCCATCCATCCCTCTCTCTCTCTCTCTCCTATATCATCTATCTATGTCTATGTCTATCTCTATCTCTATCTATCTATCTATCTATCTATCTATCTATCTATCTATCTATCTATCTATCTATCTATCTATCTATCTATCTATCTATCTATCTATCATCACTCCCTGCCTGCCTGCCTTCCTGCCTTCTTGTCTGTCTTTCTGTCTGTCTGTCTATCATCTATCTATCTATCTATCTATCTATCTATCTATCTATCTATCTATCTATCTATCTATCTATCTATCTATCTATCCCTCCCTCCCTCCCTCCCTCCCTCCCTCCCTCCCTCTCTCTCTCATCTAACATTATATCTCTCTCTCTCCTATATCATCTATCTATGTCTATGTTTATCTATGTCTATCTCTCTATCCCTACCTACCTACCTACCTACTCACTCTGCAGACAGAGACCCTGAGAAAATCCCCCCAAATGTCTGCAGGAAAACCCCCCCCACCCCATTTTCCTCCTGATCGATCATTCTTGATTTGGGGTCGCAGGATACCGTTTCTCTCTCCCTCCCTCCCCCTGGGAATGGAGCCGAAAAGCAGGTTAGGAATGTGGCTGCCTTGGGGGGGCGTGTATGAGGGACCTGTGTGTGTGTGTGTGTGTGTGTGTGTGTGTGTGTGTGACAGAGAGAGAGAGAGAGAAAAGAAAGTGAGAGAAAACATCACAGCTAGCCCTTCGAGACTCTCTCTCTCTCTCTCTCTCTTTTTCTCTCTCTCTTTCTCTCTCTCTCTCTTTCTTTCTCTCTCTCTCTCTCTCTCTCCCACCAACGTCAGCAAGCCACCATCAGTCAAAATTCATATTAGAATTTTATGAGTTTGGTGGTCCCTGAGATCCAAAAGGTTGGCGACCCCAGTTCTAGTCCAACCCCCTGCCCAAGAAGGAGACCCTACACCATTTCTGACAGATGGCTATCCAATCTCTTCTTAAAACCTTCCAGTGTGGGAGCATTTACAACCTCTAGAGGCCAGTTGTTCCCCTGGTTAATTGTCCTCTCTGTCAGGAAATTTCTCCTTAATTCCAGGTTGCTTCCTCTCCTTGATGAGTTTCCACCCATCGCTTCTTGTCCTGCCCTCGGGGGCTTTGGAGAACAGCTAGACTCGCCTTCTTTGTAGCAACCCCTGGAAGATGCTCTCCTGCCTCCCCTGGTCCTTCTCTTCCCTAGACTATCCAGGCCCAGTTCCTGCAACCATTCGTTGTATGTTTTAGCCTCCAGTCCCCTCATCATCTTTGTTGCTCTTCTCGGCACTCTTTCTAGAATCTCAACCTCTTTTTTACATCGTGGCGACCAAAAAGTCTCTAGGCCCTGAATCCTCCTAGTTGCTCTTCTTTGAACTTTTCCCAACATCTCAACAGCGTTTTTTTGGGGGTAATGGGGTGACTCATGAGTAACCTCCTTGATTTATCTGCCCACCTGCAGAAAAGTGACATTCTGGGCTACGCCTATAAGCACAAAGCCCGCCGCCCTTTGCTGAAGCAGCTTCCGGAAGTGAAGGCTTCAGTGGCCAACAAGGACCAGGTGAGCAGAGAAAAGGGAGGTTTGAACGAAGGTGTCTGCAGCTCACCTGAGGCTCTGCAGCTCACACGAGCCAACTTCTGGAGTGGGAGGGACCTCATCCCACCATCTGCTAAGGCAGGGGTCCCCAAACGTGGCCCCTTTAAGTCTTGTAGACTTCAACTCCCAGAATTCTCCAACCAGCATAGCTGGGCTGAGGAATTCTGGGAGTTGGAAGTCCACAAGTCTTAAAGTGGCCAAGTTTGGAGACCACTGAAACTGGGGAAGGGCAAAGTCCAGCTGGGCAGAGCGGGGGAGAGGTAGAACAAGGGAGAGGGAGTTCAGAGGAAGACCCAGGCCCATCCCCTCTTCCTCTTAGGGCATGCAGGGAGGAACAGAGAAGGGAGCAAGGTGGCTTACGGGGGAGAAAAGGGCCCTGATCCCTTTCATTAGTTGCAGCTGGGAGAACAGGATATAAGTGGGGCGTTTGTACACAGCTCCTCGCTGGAAGCAAAGCATGCATTATCTTGGTCGAGGGTTATTGGCATCCTCCCAGCTGTGGATGCTGTGTTATCCTTTCAAAGTCTGCAATTTATCGTCCCGGCTTGCCCTGTTAATTACTTCAGCGTGGTTTGTGTTGGTTTTTTTTTTTAATTTTCTAATTATCTTTACTTTGGGTTTGGACTGCATTTCTGCCCTTCATAGACTGTTGTTGTTGTTTTTTTGAAGAGTTTGATATCCGGCCAAGGACAATTGGACATTGGGGCCAAATTGGAGGCATTAAAGGGAATTTATTCTATCGTGTTTCTCATATAATAAGGCCGGGTCTTATTTTATTTTTTTGAGCCCCGAAAAAATGTCTAGGCCGTCTTTTTTGGGGTGACTTAATTTCCTCCCCCGCTTGCATCTTCGGGCGGGCGGGTGGCGACGGTTTGGATGTTGACCTCGGCGTTGTTGGGGCACTTCGTGTCGGGGTCAACGCAGGCAGCACTATATCCGGGGGTGCCACAAAAGTACTTCCTAACGGCAAGCCCCCACCACCATTCCCCCACCCCCCATTTCGCATGTTTTAATATAGGCCTTAATTTTGGGGGGGAGGGGCTTAATTTCATTTTACGCCTATAAAACATGCTGGGACTTCCTACTGGGGGAGGCCGTATTGTTGGAGAAACAGGGCACATGCAATTCAACTCAGTTTATTACAGTCAGAGACCAGAGAAACAAATAAAAACCCTTAGTAAATATTGAGCTGAATTGAATTAAAACATATACGCATATTATCCTGCCTAGTTGGATATTGATTAGTATGTTAGAACCAATACTGGTTCCCACCCCTTGAAAAATATATTACACACACACACACACCCATTTTTTAAACTATTAAATCTGTTTGCAAATTATTAACCTGTCATCTATATATTATATTAATGACAAACTAGATAACAGGAAGAACAATAATAATGGATAAGGCCAAGATCGAGGGGAGGCCATTTTGTTGGAGAAACAGGGTTATCTATTGTGACTTGGTTATTTTTGCGTCATGCCCTGGGTCATCACAATATGTGTTTTGATTTTATTTTTTTTGAAATATTTAAAAAAAGGAAAAAGAATAAAAAAAGGCACCTTTGGCTTTAGGGCTTGAAATCGCTGCAGGTCTGACCACGCAGGCGTAACCAGGTTTTCTTTCCTCAGCCGCGGATCTACCACTGCATCCAGTACACGGACCTTCATCCGCTGATCAGTCCGCAAATCCCCGAGGTTTTGGCCGAAGCTCAACAGATGCAGGCTTTGGCTGACATCAAAGGCCTCCGGAAAGGCAAACGCTGGATGGCCCTGACGGGTGTCATGAAACCCACCGTGAAGAACATGATGCAACGCAGGAATGCCCTGGTTATGAAGGACTGATTCCCCCCCCCCCTGCCCCCCCCAAAAAAAACGTTCAGGAGCACAGACTTTGCAGCTCTTCCTGGGCCCCGAGCTGGTCCTGCCTTGGAATCCCCGCAGAAGGCGTTTTGCCCCCCCAAAAAAGGGTTTTTTTTTTTTTAAGTGGCCGAAGTTGGCAAATAAACTGAAGACCGTGACAGTCCGTGGCTTGCGATAGGGTGACTCGGTCCAGCCCGAAGGAAGGAGGGTGGAGGAAGAGGGAGAAGGAGGAAGGCCCTTCAGGGATGAAGGACAAGCTAGAGCCGCCGGTTTGAAAGCAGGTTGCGTTTTTGTGTTTTTTTTCCCCCAGAGGGGCTTTTTTATCTGTTTGGAGACAAATAGGGGCTGATGGGTTTTCTTGGTGGTTTCAAAGTTTTATTAGTTTTATCGAAGTGTAAAGTATAGATAGTCCTCAGAATGACCATCGGAATGGTCTTCAAAGTCTTCTAGTCCAATCCCCTCTCCTCTTCTCTCCCTTCCCTCCCCCTTCCCTTCCCTTCCCTCCTCTCCTTCTCCTCTCCCTACCTCTTCCTTCCTTCTTTTCTCCTCCCTCCCCCTTTCCTTCCCTTCCCTCCCTCTCCCTCCCTCTCCCTACCTCTTCCTTTCCTTCCTTCTTTTCTCCTCCCTCCCCCTTTCCTTCCCTCCCCTCCCTCTCCCTCCCTCTCCCTACCTCTTCCTTTCCTTCCTTCTTTTCTCCTTCCTCCCCTTTCCTTCCCTCCCTCCCTCACCCTCCCTCTCCCTCCCCTTCCCTTCCTTCCTTCTTTTCTCCTCCCTCCCCTTTCCTTCCCTCCCCTCCCTCTCCCTCCCTCTCCCTACCTCTTCCTTTCCTTCCTTCTTTTCTCCTCCCTCCCCTTTCCTTCCCTCCCCTCCCTCACCCTCCCTCTCCCTCCCTTCCCTTCCTTCCTTCTTTTCTCCTTCCTCCCCCTTTCCTTCCCTTCCCTCCCGCTCCCTCCCTCTCCCTACCTCTTCCTTTCCTTCCTTCTTTTCTCCTCCCTCCCCCTTCCCTTCCCTCCCCTCCCTCTCCCTCCCTCTCCCTCCCTCTTCCTTTCCTTCCTTCTTTTCTCCTTCCTCCCCCTTTCCTTCCCTCCCTCCCTCTCCCTCCCTCTCCCTCCCTCTTCCTTTCCTTCCTTCTTTTCTCCTTCCTCCCCCTTCCCTTCCCTCCCCTCCCTCACCCTCCCTCTCCCTACCTCTTCCTTTCCTTCCTTCTTTTCTCCTCCCTCCCCCTTCCCTTCCCTCCCCTCCCTCTCCCTCCCTCTCCCTCCCTCTTCCTTTCCTTCCTTTTTTCTCCTTCCTCCCCTTTCCTTCCCTTCCCTCCCTCTCCCTCCCTCTCCCTACCTCTTCCTTTCCTTCCTTCTTTTCTCCTTCCTCCCCTTTCCTTCCCTCCCCTCCCGCTCCCTCCCTCTCCCTCCCTCTTCCTTCCTTCCTTCTTTTTCCTCCCTCCCCTTTCCTTCCCTTCCCTCCCTCCCTCTCCCTCCCTTCCCTTCTCGTTCCCCTCCCCTTTCCTTCCCTTCCCTCCCTCTCCCTCCCTTCCCTTCTCTTTCCCCTTCCCTTCCTTCCCTCCCTCCCCTCCCTTCCCTTCCCTTCCCTTCCCCTTCCCCTTTTCCTTTCCTATCCTTCCCTTCCCCTTCTCTTTCTTCCATGGTTACGGCTAGCAGTCCCACCTCACATAAAGACAGGTTATCCCTTCTCAGGTGCGTTACAATAATACCTGGGCTGCCAATATATCTGGGACCTTTAAACTCCCAACCAGGGCAAGGGGTTGGATTGTACAATTGCCCCAACAGCCCTCGGGTGAGAAAACAAAGGGTGAATAGAGACGGCAAGTGAAGTTTTGGGTTTTTTGTTTTTTGTTTTCCAAAACAAAGGCCGGGCCATTTCTTGGGTGTGGGCCAAACGCGCCTCGATTTGGCTGCCACATACCAGGATCCGCCTGGTTGACCCCGCTGGCATCTGAGCCGAATTGCGTGCTCGCCTCATCACGCTGACGTCCGCTCCTGTTCTGTGCGGCACCGCCTGGCTTTTCATTAGCCACCATTGTTCCTCACTTTGATCTTCTGAGCTTGGGCTGGGGACGGATATCGGGGCCTTGGCGAAGGCCACACCTGGAATGCGGCAGGCCGTGTTGGCCACCACTTTGCAAAAAAAATAAAAGGGGTTGAGACTTTGGGAAAAGGGCAGAGAAGAGCAACTAAGAGGATTAAAGGCCCGGAGGCCAAAACCTATGAAAAAAATGGCTTCAGGGTTTGGGTATGGCCAGTCTAGACAAAAGGAGGATTAGGAGAGACGTGATAGCAGCCTTCCAGGATTTGAGGGGCTGCCCCAAAGAAAGAAAGAGGGGGTGTCAACTTATATTCCAAAGCACCAGAAGGCAGGACAAGAAACATGCGGTAGAAACTGATCAAGGAGAGAGAAGCAACCTGGAATTAAGGAGAAACTTCCTAATAGTGAGGACAATGAACCAGTGGAACTGCTTGCTACCAGAAGTTGCAGGTGCTCCAACACTGGACTTAAAGACTGGACAACCACCTATCTGAAATGGGATAGGGGCTCCTGCTTGAGCAAGGGGTTGGGCTAGAAGACCTCCAAGGTCCCTTCCGGCTTTCTTCTGATTGATAGATAGGGCAGCCAGTGGCTTCCTTGGAGGTCCGAGAGGGCTCCTTCCTCTTGAGGGATACCCAGAGTTCTTGGGTGGGGATTGGTGGTCGCTGAAGATGCATTTGGGAGTTGGGGAGAAACGGCACAAATACGGTCTCATGCAGGACTGGTGTTCTGTGTAAGAAGGATTTTCACGCAGATGTTGGGAGATGTTTTGGCCAACTTTTGGCCAAGGATGGTCAAGAGCAGAGGGTCCTCAAACTTGGCCACTTTAAGACTTGTGGACTTCAACTCCACAAGTCTTAAAGTTGCCGAGTTTGGGGTCCTCTGCTCTGGAGTCTAGAGAGTCTTCTCCATCCTGGATGGTGAAGCCCATCAAGTGAAGACCAGATCCAGACAAAGCTCAGAAATCTTAACTTCGCCACGCATGGCCTTCAGTGGGCTCAGTTCTCAACCTACCCGATGATGGACCTGCCCTTTCCTGGTGGTCTCCCATCCTAACCCTTTTTTAGTTTCTGGCGAACCCACAGGGGTAGAGCAGCCATGAAGTCAACAGGAGTTGGAGTTGAATAGATTTGCCCAAGAGAAAGATTGAGAAGACGAGGTCCCTCATCCCATCACCAGGTTGAAGTGGACGCTGTGACCACTTCTGAATTCCTCTCCACCCAAGTCCTGCAAGGAGGGAGGGAAGGATCAGAGAAGCCCATCAAGGCAACCTTCTTGAGAAGATGATAACGGGTCCAGCGTGTTTTTCTATGAGCAAATGGACTGCTGGCCACCAAAGATTGCTTCATTTTGGCTTAGACCCAAGATGAAAAGCAGAACAGAAAGGAAAGTTCCCATCAACCTCCACAGGTGTCCAGAGATATTACTTAGCCTCAACCTGTTCTCCAAAGCAGGCGTCACCAACTGTTTGGACCTCAGTGACCACCAACTCATAATTTTAAATCCCACATCCACAAATATGAATTTGACTGATGGTGGTTTGCTGATGTTGGTGGGAGAGAGAGAGATAGAGAGAGAGAGAGAGAGAGAGAGATATGATCTAGCCTCTCTCCCTCCCTCCCTCTCTCTCTCTTTCACACACACACACACACACACACAGACACAGATAGACAGGGATGGAATTCAACTTAACAACTGGTTCTGTGGGCGTGGCCTAATTTGTGGGTGTGGCTTGTGGTCATGTGACTGGCTGGGCATGGCTTCTATGTAAATATTGATTTTTTTTATAAAAAAGAGCAACTTTTACCCCAAATCAGGCAAAGCAGGCAGGCAGATTGAGTTGCTCACAGAATTACAGTTTCATTCAGTGATCTATCTATCTGCCATCGGCTACCTGAGTCTGTCCCATAAAATTTGCTTGCCGTGAGTCTGCACTGAATAATAGAAACTTCAGTCCTAAGGGAGGTTCGGCTGTGCTTAAAAGCAGAGCCAAAGATCTAAAGACGAGCTAGAAAGCAAGAAATCCAACCATTTCCTGCTTCCTAGCTAATCTAAATCTCCTGGCACAGCAGAACAGCTGACGGTCGGAAAAAAGGAAAAATAGCAATTTAGCAGCCAAGTTCGTGGCGGGGAGGGTTCCCACGGGCCATTTGGGCAGCTCAGCCTTGTTTCCCATGCAGCCTGGATTAATTGCTTTGGGGGGTGCTCTGGGGGGGGACATTTCTCTGCGGACTGCCAAAATTATCTCGTGGACCACCAATGAGCCATGGCCCACTGGTTGGCGACCGCTGCACGTGAAGGCAGGAGAAGAAACAACGGATGGAAACTAACCAAGGAGAGAAGCAACCTGGAACTCAGGAGAAACTTCCTAATAGTGAGGACAATTAACCAGTGGAACTACTTGCCACCGGAAGTTGTAGGTGCTCCAACACCGCAGGTTTTCAAGCCAATTGGACGACCATTTGGTCCAGAATGGTACAGGGCCTCTCCTGCTTGAGCGGGGGGTTGGACTAGAAGACCTCCAACGCCCCTTTCCCACTCAGGTGTTCTCTGTTCCGCTCCGATCTTCTCTGTCCGTTAGCACACGAGTGAGGGCTTCTCTTAGGCACACCTTTCCACATTGTTGGCTCCGTTCTCCAGCTCCTTTGTGCTATATAAGGACACTTCGTCCCCGGCTGGGCGAGGTCTGGGGAAGGCAGCCACCGACGGTCAGATCTAGACCAAACAGGTCTGCCAGGAGGTAAGGTGCAAGGAAGGGGTGGAGAGAGGACCTCTGGAGGGAGAACGCTCCAATCGATGATTTCCCATCCCAAGGGGGAACGGAGGAGCTGAAAATCCTGCCTGCCCCCCCCCATAGCCCCCCCCCACCGGCCTGGGATGTGGATCTTGGCTTGGCAGGGCTGATGCTGCCCACCCCTGTTTCTTATTTCTTTGGGCTGCTTTGGGGACTTCCTCCTCTAATCTCTCTCTCTCTCTCTCTCTGTGTGTGTGTGTGTGTGTGTGTGTGTGTGTGTTTAGAGGATATTTATTTGTACAGATAGTCCATTGAGAGAATAGAGTAGAGTAGAGTAGAGTAGAGTAGAGTAGAGAATAGAATAGAATAGAATAGAATAGAATAGAATAGAAGAGAAGAGAAGAGAAGAGAAGAGAATAGAATAGAATAGAATAGAATAGAATAGAATAGAATAGAATATTCTTTATTGGCCAAGTGTGACTGGACACACAAGGAACTTGTCTTTGTGCAAATGTTCTCAGTGTACATAAAAGAAAAAATACATTCGTCAAGAGTCAAGAATCTTCAGGTGCAACACTTAGTAATAGTCATAGGGTACAATAAGCAATCAAATCATATTAGGAAAACAGTTTAAAGAATAGCATAGCATAGAAATAGAAATAGATTAGAATAGATTAGAATAGAATAGAATAGAATAGAATAGAATAGAATAGAATAGAATAGAATAGAATTCTTTTATTGGCCAAGTGTGATTGGACACACAAGGAATTTGTCTTTGGTGCAAATGCTCTCAGTGTACATAAAAGAAAAGAGACATTTGTCAAGAGTCAAGAATCATCAGGTACAATACTTAATAATAGTCATAGGGTACAATAAGAATAGAATAGAAAATGGAATAGAATATGGAATAGCATAGCATAGCATAGCACAGCACAGCACAGCACAGCACAGCAATAGAATAGAATAGAATAGAATAGAATAGAATAGAATAGAATAGAATAGAATAGAATAGAATAGAATAGAATTCTTTATTGTCCAAGTATGATTGGATGCACAAGGAATTTGTCTTTGGTGCAAATGCCCTCAGTGTACATAAAAGAAAAGAGACATCCGTCAAGAGTCAAGAATCATCAGGTACAACACTTAATAATAGTCAGAGGGTACAACCAGCAATCAAATCATACTAGGAAACAGTCAATATAAAACATGAGGATGCAAGCGACAAAGTTACAGTCATACAGTCACAAGTGGGAGGGGATGGGTGACAAGGAGTGATGAGAAGATTAACAGTAATAGTAGTGCAGACTTTGTAAATAGTTGGACAGTGTTGAAGGAATTATTTGTTTAGCAGAGTGATGGTTTGTGCAGAAGACTGACATTAAAGTTAAAAGAAAAAGAAGATAAAAGAGTATTTTCAAATATGTTTTATAAATGGTTTAAATTTGATAATAAACCGTTAGATAATAGTAGCAGAAATTAGGAGCTGGGAAAACATTATTCTGTAAGCATTTGACCCAGACAATACACTGTTCACAAAGCAGAACAGGATGAATGAGCTGGAAGGGACCTTGGAGGTCTTCTAGTCCAGCCCTCTGTTCAAGAACCACTTATGTATGTGAAATGAAAATGCACAAATAAACTATTAAGTCTAAAAAAAAGATTTCTAGCTGCATTGCCTCTTCATCTGAAGGTCTAGAGAGAAGACCAGATATGTTCTAAGAATTAAAGAGAGGAGCAGAGATCAGAATGAACCAAGAAAGATTACAGTAAAAAGGAAGTTTGGAAGAAAATTGTATTGGGTGACATCCTGATTTCTTTTGGCCATACAGTATTGTGTACCCTCTTCTATACCCACGTTCTTTTTTTTTAAAAAAAATGTTTTATTATTACATCTTTATATAAATTAAAAAATTCCATATCTATCTGAACAGCGTGTTGTCTGGACACAATTAGTTTGAAGTAGAAATGCAAAATCAATCAATATTAATCATCATAATAAGCACAATAAACATATCAGTAATAATCGCAAAATAGTTAATACAATTAGTTTACCCATCTTACAAAATTTTCAGTGCAAAAGTTTTTTATTATCTTTTGGATTTTATTAGATTCTAATCTCTGATTCTAATAGTTAACCATTGGTAAAACAAGTCCTATGTTAGGAAGTATCCTGTTTCATCCTTTTCTTTTAAGTGTTAATTAAATATACCATATTTTTCAGAGTATAAGATGCTCCGAAGTATAAGATGCACCTAACTTTTGGGGAGCAAAACATGAAAAAAAAAATCTACCAGTTTCAGTTTCAGTTTCAACACAGCCTGATTAGCACAAGCAGCTGATTGTCAGTTGGATGGCTCTGTGCGTCCGATTTTCAGCCTTGGCATCCCCTTTTCAGCCTCTGTTGTGCCCCGTTTTCGGCCCATTCTGGATGGCGGGGATCAGAAGGGGTGGAAAAATGGGGTGTGCAGAGACCGAAAATGGGGTGCGCAGAGGCGACAATAGGCAATGGCAATCTCTGCAGCCCGAAACAGCTGATCGTCGGAATGTCGATCCAACCGACGATCAGCTGTTTGTGCTCATCAGGCTAGGCTGAAGCTAAAACAGGCTGTTTGCTGTTTGCTGCAAGGAGGCAAATTGGTGGGGGGCAGAGGCCGGTGGGTGGGGGCCAACAGATGGGCGGGGCTTCAGCAACATTCGCTGTATAAGACGCGCAGACATTTCCACCCACTTTTGCGGGTGGAAAAAGTGTGTTTATACTCTGAAAAATACGGTGTTTTCCTTTTGTCACCCACCTTCTTGAAGGTTCCTTCTTCACCCACCTTCCTTTTGACTTCCATCCTTGGAGGCCGCCTAAAATAATCCAGGTCTTTCTTCTGTCATCAGGTTCCTCCAAGTGCCAGCATGGCCGTGCTTCTTCTTCTCGGTGTCCTGGTCACCTGTGTCTCCTATTATGGGACGTCGGCCAACACCGGATTGATCATCTCCAAAGGCGGGTTGGAAAATTGTAAGGGGGCTCAGATACAAGCTGGACTTCGACTCCTTGATTGATGGATTTTGTCTGTGTCTCAATGGAGGTGTTCCTTCCTCTCCGTGATCTCCACAGTGGACCTAATAGGATAACAGAGTTGGAAGGGACCTTGGAGGTTTTCTAGTCCAGCCTCCTGCTTAGGTAGGAAGCCCTACACCAGTGGCCCCCAACCTTTTTTGTGCCACGGACCGGTACCGGCATCACAAAATGATCCGCGGCCCAGTACCGGCATCAGCACGCATGGCAAGGCAAGCCGAGCGACCGGCCAGCCAGCCGTCCCCCACTTCTCCCCGCCACCTTCAACTCCTCCTCTGTACCTTTGTTGATGGGCTTTGGGACGGCTTCGGGACCGTCACTCGGCTCGCCTTGCCTCGGGTGCTGAAAGAATCCTCGCACCTTAGTTTTGTTCGAAGCCGCCCCCCCCTCGATGAAACTAAGGCGCGAGGATTCCTTCAGGACCCAAATGCCGCTTTCCAACCGGAAAAGCTCACCCGGAAGCACTTTCTCATCCAAACAAGATGGCGGCACCCAGCAAACCGGCAGCCTGGTAGAAAATGTTCCACGGACCGGTACTGGTCCGCGGCCTGGTGGTTGGGGGCCCCTGCCCTACACCACTTCAGACAAGTGGTCATCCAATCTCTTTTTAAAGTGTTGTTGGAGTGTTCACAACTTCTGGAGGCAGGTTGTTCCACTGATTAATTGTTCTCACAGTTAGGATGTTTCTCCTTAGTTCAAAGTTGCATCTCTCCCTGGTTAGTTTCCACCCATTGCTTCTTGTCCTGCCTTCTGGTGCTTTGGAGAATAGCTGGACCCCCCTCTTCCCTGGGGCAGCCCCTCAAATATTGAACGACGGCTATCTTTCTCTTTCCTCGACTAGACATACCCAATCCCTGCAACCGTTCTTTATATGTTTTATCCTCCAGTCCCCTCATCAACCTGGTTGCTCTTCTCTGCACTCTTTCCGGAGCCTCCACATCTTTTTTTACATTGTGGTGATCCAAAATTGGGTGCAATATTCCAAGTGTGGTCTTACTAAGGCTTTATAAAGCAGTACTAACACTTTACGTGGTCTTGATTCTGTCCCTCTAGGGTTGCACTGGCTTTTTTGACAGCTGCAGCACACGGCTGGATCATATTTAAATGATTGTCCACTAGGACTCCGAGATCCCTCTCACAGTAACTACCATTTAACCATTTTTTACTCTTGACCTCTGGTTTAGAACAGAACAAATACAAAATAACAGAGTTGGAAGAGACCTTGGAGGTCTTCTAGTCCAGCCCACTGCTGAAACAGGAGACCCTATGCCATTTCAGACAAATGGCTGTCCGGGCTGTCCTTAAATACCTTCAATGACGGAGCAGTCACAACCTCTGGAAGCCAGTTGTTCTGCTATCTCACTGTTAGTTGGATTCTTAGTTCTAGATTGTTGTTCCTTGATTAGTTTCCATCAAATCAGTCTCCATCGTATCCATTTCCATCAGCTGAGTTATTGCTAGTTGTGATGTGTGAGGGAATCAAGCTATTCTCCAAAGCACCAGAAGGCAGGATAGGAAGCAACGGATGGAAACTTAATGGAAACCAACAACAGTTGAACTTAAGTGTAGTACACAAAATTATCCGCTCCTATGTCCTACCCGTCAATGACTACTTTAGCTTCAACCGCAACGACACAAGAGCACACAACAGATACAAACTCAATGGAAACCGCTCCAAACTCGATTGCAGAAAGTACAACTTCAGCAACAGGGCGGTCAATGCCTGGAATGTGCTACCTGACTCTGTTGTTCCATCCTCTAGCCCCCCACTCCTTCAACCTCAAACTATCCACTATTGACCTCATGTAAGCACCGGACTTTTCCCCTTCAACTGAAAAAGAATGACCTTCTGAAAGCTAGGCACTTCAAAAGGAATTCTTTACTGAAAGGAAGCGATCCCGGTACTAGTCAAAGCAGAATCTAAGATGCTTCCAGGCATACAGGAATAGATAAAGGGAGTTAGAACCCCCCACCCCTTATTCTGATGTGGATTTAGTCAAACAAAGACCCAACATGTTAATTCCCCCTTCCCCTTTTCTGGGAATGTATCTTGGAAGAGTTTCCCAGGGAGTATCTTCCAGAGCTGGAATTTTTATGGTTCCTTCTCCTCTTGCTATCTCTCCAAGAGGTGACAAGTTTCTAGACACCTGGCTCCAGTCCTCTAGTTGTATGTCATGTGCAAGCTATACAGATTCATTATAAGATTTAATATGTTCAGGTTACATAAAAAAGGATTACTTGTACCAACTCCCCCACCTTTCTTCTTCCATTGAAGAACGGCAGATACACGGATGTGACACCTCACTCCATTCCTAAGAGGTCTGTGAGGGGTGTGCATAAGTGCACCATCGTGCCTGCCATCCCTGTCCTATTGTCCCCATTTATCCATTCCTATTTCCTGTATTCTTACTCTTGTTTATACTTATACCTATGATCTTGTAAGCCATTGACAAATCAAATAAATAAATAAAATAAAAAATAAAAGAAGGAAGGAAAGAAGGAAGGAAGGAAGGAAGGAAGGAGAGAAAAGAAGGGAGGGAGGAGAGAAAGGAAGGGAGAGAATACCCATTCCTAAGAGGTCTGTAAGGGGCCTGCATAAGTGCACCATCGTGCCTACCGTCCCTGTCCTATTGTCCCCATTTATTCGTACCTGTTTCCTGTATTCTTACTCTTGTTTATACTTATACCTATGATCGTGTAAGCGATTGACAAATCAAATCAATAAATAAAAATAAAATAAAACAACTCACCAAGGAGAGAAGCAACCTAGAACTGAGGAGGAATTTCATGACAATGAGAACAATTAATCGGTGGAACAGCTTGCCACTAGAAATTGTGAATGCTCCAACATTGGAAGTTTTTTTAAAGAAGAGATTGGACAACCATTTGTCTGAAATGCCATAAAGTTTCCTGCCTAAGCAGGGGAGTGGACTAGAAGAGCTCTAAGGTCCCTTCCAACTCTGTTATTTTATTCTGTTCTATCCGAATATTCATGAACTGGCAGAGACATGCTAACAAGGTCAACCAATGAGAGCTGAATTAGAAACTGAAACTTAGAGAGTGGCTTCTCTCTACTATCTCCTCCGAGCTCTCAAGCTGCAAATTTGGGCTTGTCTGTTGAAACAGAAACTAATCTCTTCTCTGCTTGTGTTATGTTGAAAAAAAAATCTACTGTTGGTATTGTACATTTTACTCAAATGTTGTTATGTATATAAAGAAGTTAATGAATCCTGCTGAATCAGTCATTGTGTGACTGCTTTCGTGATTTGGATTTCTGCAATAAATTCTAACATATTCATCTTCAAGCTTGCACCCAACTCATACTCAGGATTGGAGATCTTTGTTTCTTAAGGCCGAAAGGCAAAGAAAGGGGTCAGCTGTCCCCTCCTAATTCTACTTTTGATGAAGTTGGCTAAGGTGTTGCTGACTGACCTTTCTTCTCCTTTCCAGTTTACCAGTCCTCCAAAGACCCTTTGCAAACAGGACTGGAAGATTATCTGAAGGGCTTGCCTCCCTCAACCGTGCCTGCACACTTCCTTGAGTGAGTACCCCTGCGCCCAGCCTCAATTAAAAAGGGGAAGACCAAGGGTCAAAGGGCATTTCCACATGGGGCGAATTTGGAAGCGGGCAGGATTGCATTGGTAGAAAAGTTAACCACTTGTGTAAGCTTTACAGAGGGTGAAACTAATTTGATTGTATTGATCAAATTTATATGCTGCTCCTCTGACTATCGAGTGACTTTGGGTGACTTAAAAGAAGAGGAAAAACCACAATATTAAACTTTGATTTATTGTATTTATTGTTGTAATTTCATTTCCAGATGTTTCATGTGCTCAGCTAGGTAATGTCGTCAGTGCTAGAAAGGAGTGGCTTTTGCTCTCTTTATATACAAATTGCGATGACCCAAAGGAGCGTGGCACAAAAGCAACCAAGTCACAAAAATAGGTAAAATCCCTTTAATACCTCCAACTTGGCCCCCAATATCCAGTCATCATTGGCTGGGAAAAAAAACTCTCCCAAAAACAGTTTTCAAAAGGAAGAAATTCCATCCGAACTCAAAGTAGATATAAATTATAAAGAAAAACCAACACAAACCACAAAGCTGCAGCAATTAACGAGACAGGGCAGGATAAGGGATTGAAGACGTCAAAAGATAATGAACCACACACACACTTGGGAGGACACCGGAGCTCAGATAAGTCTTGACAAACCAGAATAATTTCACGCTTTGCTTCCAGCAACTTTGCCGTGCGCAGTTTGCCCTTTTAAACAGTCTTCCCAGCTGCAGCCAATGAAGGGGATCAAGGCCCTTTCCTCCCCTGCAAACCACGCAACTCACATCGCTCCCTTATCCATTCCTCCCGGCGTGCCCTAGGATGAAGAGGGGTTGGGCCTGGGTCTTCCTCTGAATGCCCAGCCAAACCAGTTTCCTCCACAGCCACAGGAGCCACACTCCCACCCCCTGCCAGCTGTTCCACCCCCCCCCCTCAGAATCAGATTCCAATAGGGGCATGACACAAATAGCTTATCCTAACAGTATTGGTGGGAGTAGTCTTGATGGCTCCTTTTTTGGGTTGTTGTTTACTGCTTGACTTTCGTGTCTAAGATGGTAGTTCCTTGATTGTGGTATTATTTACCAGCATTAATTAGGGATTGTTGGTCTAGGGTTAATCTTGGTGTTGATCTCCTGCAAGAAGGTGTTTTGATCTTTCCGTTTCCCCTTTGATTGTTTCTTTTGAATGGTATGTAACAGTTGTTTACCTCCATGTGCCTGTTGATGGCTGGTTTGTCCGAGTGCCAGGCTTCCAGGAATTCTCCAGCATTTTGGTATTTGGTTTAGTCGAGGATACTCACAGTTGGAACTGTGGTTTAGTCTCTCGTATGTTGTGCAATGAAGGAGTTTTCATCCTGTCTTCTGACTGCTAGTTGGTGATCACACGTCACTCTGACAGGGCTAACCACCATATTTAAGAAGAGAGGAAGGGATAAAGAGAAGTTGGGATAAGATATGAAGTTGAACAAATAATGTAGATATATATATTAAATTGTGTTTGTATGGAAATGTGACAATTTGGAAGTATTCTGTTTTTAAATAAGATGTTCTACTGTTTTTTTTCAGAAAAGATCCTTTATGTTATTATATTCTATGCTTTGTTTGTTTGTATATTGTTTTGTAAAAACCACCAAGGACTCCATAGCCTTCCTCCTCCTCCTCCTCCTCCTCCTCCTCCTCCTCCTCCTCCCCCCCTCCGCCTCTTCCTCCCCTCCGCCTCTTCCTCCTCCTCCTGCTCCTCTTCCTGCTCCTCTTCCTCCTGCTCCTCCTCCTCCTCTTCCTCCTCCTCCTCCTCTTCCTCCTCCTCCTCCTCCTCCTCCTCTTCCTCCTCCTCCTCCTCCTCCTCTTCCTCCTCCTCCTCTTCCTCCCCTCCTCCTCCCTGCAAATTCCACTCCCTTCTAGCATTTGTTTCTTCATTTCCCTTCTAGCACTGATGATGTTTCCTAGTTGGGTCATGAAATGTCTGCAAGAAAATTACCTAGCTCAGAAACCACCAAGGACTCCATAGCCTTCCTCCTCCTCCTCCTCCTCCTCCTCCTCCTCCTCCTCCTCCTCCTCCTCCTCCTCCTCCTCCTCCCCTCCTCCTCCTCCTCCTCCTCCTCCTCCTCCTCCTCCTCCTCCTCCTCCTCCTCCTCCTCCTCCCACTGATGATGTTATATATCTGGGTGATGAAGCACCTGCAAGAAAACAGCTCAGAGAGCCCTAAGGATCCCACAAGGCCTCCTCCTCCTACCCCTTCCCTCCTTCCCCACTCCACAAACCCCTCTCTCTTCCAGCACTGATCTTGTGATCTAGCTGGGTCATGAAACGCCTGCAAGAAAACAACCCAGCTCAGAGAGCACCGAGGACCCCATCGTCCCCTTCCGAACCATAAATATTCTCCTTTATTGGTGCTTTGGGTCAGGCATGCCTTCTTCTCTCCTCTGTTCCCCAGAAACCCAAGCGGGGGGATCCCCAGTGTTGAGTCGACCGTTGGCCGGCGGGGCCGAGGGAGGGAAGGAAGGGAGGTTGCTGAGCAGGTTTGATTTTGAATTCCCATCTTCCACTTCCGCAGGGTCACCGTCGCCGCTCTGGTTGTGACCAAAGTGGAACCGACCCTAGTACCTGCGTTCGGCCTGAACGTTTCCATTTGCTCATCAATTCACCTCCGTTGTGTGACGTGCGTATATTCTCTCTGCTGTTTGCAGTGCGGGTCCTACACAGCGGTGGGATTCAATTTTTTTTTACTACAGGTTGTGTGGGCGTGGCTTGGCGGGCGTGGCAGGGGAAGGATACTGCAAAATCCCCCTTCCCTTCCCTCCCCACCCCACTAACCTGCTTTCCAGCTCTGTTCTCCTGTGCAGGGCAACCAAAGGAGACTCAGCCAATCAGCTGGGACTCAGGAGGCAGAGAATAGATGGGGGCGGGCAGTGGTGGGATTCAATTTTTTTTTACTACTGGTTCTGTGGGTGTGGCTTGGTGGGCGCGGCAGGGAAAGTATACTGTAAAATCTTCATTCCCTCCCCACTCCTGGGGGAATGTTACTGCAAAATTCCCATTCCCTCCCCACCCCACTAACCTGCTTTCCAGCTCCGTTCTCCTGTGCAGGGCAACCAAAGAAGACTCAGCCAATCAGCTGAGACTCAGGAGGTGGAGAATAGATGGGTGGGTGGGGCCAGTCAGAGGGGGTATTTGCCACGGGTTCTCCGAACTACTCAAAATTTCTGCTACCGGTTCTCCAAAACCGGTCAGAACCGGCTGAATTCCACCTCTGGTCCTATGCAGCCTGGGTTTGGTGCCATCAGCTCTGACTCTTGTTTGTTTGTTTGTTTGTTTGTTTTATTGTCTCTTCTCTCCTCCTTCAACCCCCTGGCCCCACCCGAACGCAGGCCTGTCTCAGCGATAGTGACTTTGATCGTCGACGAGTGCACCACTATCCGACTAAGAGGCTCCTCCCAGGAGTTGATCATTGATGACTGCAGCACTGTTTTTGGAGACATTCGACTTGACGTCCTCAGGTGAAGACTGTATTTTTCTTGTTCCCTGGGCGGCAGAGGTCACCTTGGGCCATCTGTCTCTGCGACTCAGACCCAACGTTCGTACCTGCAATGTATTGTGTGGGACGCTGCAGCGCGGCCTGGGGCCCTGGGGCAAGAGCTCTGCAAATGGCTGGACATTGGGCAGGATGCTTGAACTGTCCTGGTGGACAGGCTGTGGGGCTCTGAATGAGAAAGGAGGGGTGGACTTGAACCCTGGGCTCTATCTATTAAAACGAAATTCAGTGTAGAGCATCAGGGCCCCCCGTGATCGCCCTAATTAAATAATGAGCCTTGGGCCAAACTTCAAAAAACTTCAGATGTTTTATTAGGAGTGACGACGCACTGGCATGATCTGTATGAAGCCAACTCTGAGATACGTAGTTTATGATCACCGATGACCCCGTTTCACCCTTCTGGGTGTATCATAATTTAGATTGTCCCATGGAACACGTTGATGGGCTAGGGGTCATCAATTATGTTCTCCAATAGAGGATTTTCGCACCCAGATTACCTGGTTGCCTCAGTTACAATCTCTGTGAGATAACCTTGGAATGTCCTTTTGCCGTCTGCTCCTTAAGGGGTTTTTCCTCCGCCACCTCTTTCGTACGGAAACTTGGAAACTAGCATAGGAATGTTTTACAGTAGAGAAAAGTAAAGTCCTACACTTACGCAAGAAAAACCCAATGGACACACACAGACCGGGTGAAACCAGACTCAATAGCAGGAACTGTGAGAAGGATCTTAGAGTCTTAGTGGACAACCAGCTAAATAGGAGCCAGCCATGTGCAGCAGCAGCCAAAAAGCCAATGCGATCCTAAATTATATTAACAGAGGGATACAATCAAGATCAAGGGAGGTACTAATACCACTCTATAAAGCCTTAGTAAGGGGATTGGAGGCTAAAACATACGATGAACAGTTGCAGGAACTGGGCCTGGCTAGTTTAGGGAAGAAGAGAAGGATCCAAGAATAGGAAAACGCAGCACTGCCAACTCACCACAGCCAACTAGCTGCCAGACGACTCGTTGTGAGGCAGTTTAACGATTCTATTTAATTGTTTCAAATAAATAACAATTATTTTAATTCTGGCCATTCTCATTTCATTTTGCCCCCTCCTTTGGAGTCCTTCCTTTAATGATTCTGTTCCTCCATTTCTTTGATATCAGTGTAATTCTCACCCCGCAGCAGGTTGGTCCTGGTGAGCTGGCTGTGGCTAATTTAACAGAGGAACAGAGTTGGAAGGAAGGGACCTTGTAGGTCATCTAGTCCAACCCCCCAAGCAGGAGACCCTACACCATTTCTGACATGTGGCAGTCCGATCTGAATCCGATATGACAGTCTGAATTGTCCTAAACCCGATGAGCGCTGCCTCCTAGAATCGGACAGGACTGGACAGGAGAAATCTTGACCTTAATTATTAGCTTGGGATTAGCTGGAATTGTCCCAACATGGAGCATCGGGGACCCCCGTTGCTCCATGTCCATCCTGGAGACCCCACCTCTGGTGTCATCCGTGTCTCTCTTTCCTTCCAGCATATCGGTCCAGGTGCCCAGGGTTGCACTGATTAATGTTTTAGACGGTCTGGTGAGTGTTACCAAAGCTTTCCACTTTCTATTGCAATATTTCTCAATTTTAGAATAGAATAACAGAGCTATGCTGGCTGAGGAATTCTGGGAATTGAAGTCCACCTGTCTTAAAGGGGCCGGGTCCTCCAGAAACAAAGAGTTTTCTACCTCCCAATCTGCAATGGTTTGACGAACTATTAACATTAAATGAAGAAAAAAAATATGTAATCAAATTAAAATACGAGGCAGCAATCTACAAAGCTCGTGCTATTAAGTGCAACAATACTACAAAGTCCATGTTGTACGGCTCTCGAAGGAGAGGAACAGCATGAAATTGTCATGCCTCCCTCCAAGTCTGAATCTGAGAAGAGCTGACAGGGAGTGGGAGGGTGGCTCCGTTGGCTGTGGAGGAAACTGGGGAAGGGCAAAGTCCGGCTGGGCAGAGCAGGGGAGAGGTAGAACAAGGGAGGGGGAATTTAGAGGAAGACCCAGGCCCATCCCCTCTTCATCCTAGGGCATGCAGGGAGGAACGGAGAAGGGAGCAACGTGGGTTGCCTGGCTTACGGGGGAGGAAAGGGCCCTGATTCCCTTCACAAGGCACACCTGGGGAGGGAGTTTAAAGGGAGGGGCAGTTGTCGGGATCAAATGCTGAATTCATCTGTTTTAGCCTGCATTCCCAGCTTTCCTCCTGTCTGTGTAAATTATTGCCGTGCCTCTATGTGCTTATCTGCCTTGCTGGAATTATTGGACTCCTTATCTTGCCCTGATGGAGTCATTGATTGCAGTCCTTCTGCTTACAGCCTTAGACTGGAGTATCTGCAGCCAGAGGCTGTTGTAGGTTTGTAGAAGAGTTTTTTCCCTTCAGGCTAGAGAGTAACTGAGACGTTGGGGGCAAAGTTGGAGCAAAGTAAAGGGACTCATACCTATTTTCTGGCTGTGTTGCCTTCATGCCACACCCCCGGGTCATCACAGAAATATTGTAGAATAAACAGTTGGGGTTGTGCTATTTGGATAATTGGCTGCAACAAAAGAAGTCGGAAGTGATTCCGTTTTTTTTTTTAATTTACTTCTCGCATCGAACTTTTCTCTTCCTGTTTTTTTTTAACTTTCCTTTCTTCTATCGTTTTACCTTATATAATAAAACTTTCATAAGCGTTTTTATATTTTGCAAACAAGAGCTAATCGTGTCACTCCATTCTCCTTTTTGACTCTTCCTGCAGATTTGCCAGGCACACATTGTGGTGTGTATGAGGCTAAATTTCCCGCTCCGTGTTGATTTGGGTAAGCAATCCTGGTTTGCATCCAGACAAACATTGATATACCCTGCTGAGCACCTAATTCCCACAGCACCGCCTTATGCCCAAGGATAGCTCACCATTGTAGTGGGGCTCCCATATACTGTGTTATCCTTCTTGTCAGCTTTCTAGCAAACCTCCATTCCACCCGCCTCCCACTTCCTCAAACTATGTGGTAGCTGGAATATGGCTTCCAAAGCTGACACTTCTCATCTTTTTCTACTACCTTCTCCTATTAGTATCTTTTTGACTATCACTTTGATGGCTGTAGCTTATGGTTTTTGATTGATCACTTTGTTGTTTGTATGTACACTGAGAGCTTATGCACCGGAGACAAATTCCTTCACACTTGGCCAATAAAGAATCACACTTGGCCAATAAAGACTATTCTACACTGTTTTATTTTGTTCCGTTTTTGCTCTTCTCATCTTTTATTATTCTCTTTTGTTATTGTTCTGTACTGTTCTGTTTTGTTCTTATTCTATTATGTTTTATTTTGTTCTGTTTCATTCTATTATATTCTGTTCTGTTGTTTTTGTTTTGTTCTTATTCTATTCATTCTGTTCTGTTCTGTTTTGTTTTTATTCTATTCTATTCTATTCTGTTCTGTTCTGTTCTATTCTGTTCTGTTCTGTTCTGTTCTGTTCCGTTCCTTTCCATTCCATTCCATTCTTCTAATTCCTATTCCCATTCCATGTTAAAAAACCTATAAATCTTGGTGCCACCATTGAGGAGGAAATGGGAAGGAAGTAGGCGTTCACACAATGTACTAGATCGCTCTTGGAAGAGATGAAAGAGAAGAGGAAAAAAAGGAGGGAAAACCAATCTTGGATGGATTTGTTGCTTAGCTTTGAGAGGGTACATATTTCAGCTCAGTTCACATGACACATTAGCGCTTCTCAAACTTGGTAAGTTTAAGATATGTGGACTTCAATTCCCAGAATTCCCCAACCCGTGTGCTTTGAGATGGGTGGACTTGAACTCATGAGTTGGGGAATTCTGGGAGTCCTCCCCCACTGATCTTAAAGCATGCCATCTGGGGAATCCTGGGAGTTGAAGTTCACCCATCATAAAGAATGCTGGCATTGAGATCCACACAGCTTAGAATAGCCAAGGTAGAGAAACTTCGCATTAAAGCATAAACTGGCCAGGTTACCCACCCACAGCCTCTGTGGGGAGTTGATAACTCAGTTCCTCATGCAAACCCAGAACATCGGCTTAATTGTTATTTTAACAATCCTGCATTTATGATTTTGTGCTGTTGTCAGCTGACAGGGTGTTGAGGTAATTCCCCGTTAGGAGAATGAGCGCACACAGGGAGACATAGTGAGAGTGGTGAAGAATAACGCCACTGTACAGCACACAGCTACGCTGTATAGTAAAATGTAGGTTTGACTTCCAGTAAACGGTTAAGCAAAGTCCAAACACAGTCCAAGTCATTCACGATTAAAGCAGTCAGTTTTCAGTCCAGGGATAATCCAATAACAAAGTCCAGTATTAAAAACAGTTGAGTAACAGACTTACATCAAACCCAAGAAGAACTATGATCAGTCAGTGGCAACACTCTCAGCAACAAAACTAAACAACCCAGGTTTCTGGCTCCATCTTATGGCCGTTTGAGGAACCACACCCAATTACAATTTTAGCATTCCCTTAAAGAGACAGTATTAAAATGTCTATCCTGGTTTATATATTTTCCAACCCAACTGTTAGGTGACTTACATTCCTAACACAGGGGTTGCTTCAGAAAAGGAGACGGATGGCATAAATGTAATAAATAACTAAAAAAGAAATAAAGAATGGAGTCAACTCTGGTAAAGTTTAACCACAGGCTAGCAATGCCCTGTGAAGGAACCTTTCTGCTTTTGTTAAGTAGGATGGAAGTTGGTTATTTGGGCAGTGCAGATTGTGGTTTGTTTTAAACCAGGCGTCAAGTCGTAAAATATTTCTTTGGTCTTTTTAGAGTTGTCAAGAGAAAGGGAGGGAGGAGGGAGCAGTGCAACAGCTTGCAAAACCGAAAGTGCATTCCACAAATGTTTTCAAAGATAGGAACTAGGTGACTGAAGTTTCGGCCGTGCAAAATTCTAACTGGAGAGCATGATTGATGACCCTGGGCTATGGAGGTGTCCCATTGGAGAATAGGAATTAGGATACACCCAGGGGGGTGAGGGAAAGCCAGGGTCAAGGGTGACAGTGAATGATGTGTCTCAGAGTCAGCTACACCCAGGCAGTGCCTAACATGTTAATTCCCAAATAAATCTTTTTTAAGTTTTGGAAGTTTGGCTTGAGACTCACGATTTAATTGGGAGTAACGAGCCAGAATCCTGACAGCAGGTCGCCACCATTATTCACATTTAGTTTTGTCGGTTTGCTTTGCAGCTTCAATTCCCTTGCCGGCGGGCTGCAGGTATGATCCGCTCGCTCCCAAGATCACTGATCTATTGCTCGAGTTGCCTTTTGTTGTGAGTGATTTGCTGTTTTTTGGGGGGGTGAATTGGATTGGGGGGGCTGGTCTCCATCCAGGGGTTCCTCTTTGCTGGGTCCGAAAGCCTGGAACTTTTGTAGCTGTTAGGCCGATGGGTGAGCAATGATGGTAGCTTTACAATCTGTGGACTTCAACTCCCAGAATGCCTGAGCCAGCAGGCTTCAAGATGGCTGGCTCAGGAATTCTGGGAGTTGAAGTCCATAGATTGCAAAGTTGCCATCATTGTACATCCTTCTGCTCAGCGGGGTGGCAGGCACGTTAACCTCTTCACAGACAATGGCGGGGTCTCCCCAGCAGTGGTGGGATTCCATTTTTTTTACCGTTGGTTCTATGGGCGTGGCTTGGTGGGTATGGTGTGGCTTGGTGGGCATGGTGTGGCTTAGTGGGTGTGGCTTGGTGGGCATGGCAGGAGAAGGATACTGCAAAATCCCCATTCTCTCTCCACCCCACTAACCTGCTT
Organism: Pseudonaja textilis; assembly: GCF_049901715.1. NCBI lineage: Eukaryota > Metazoa > Chordata > Lepidosauria > Squamata > Elapidae > Pseudonaja > Pseudonaja textilis. Next base: position 2,138,417 of record NC_141992.1, on the reverse strand, counting down.
TCCAGCTCTGTTCTCCTGTGCAGGGCAGCCAAAGGAGACCCAGCCGATCAGCTGTGGGTGTGTCTTGGTGGGCATGGTGTTCTATGGGTGTGGCTTGGTGGGTGTGGCTTGGTGGGCATGGCAGGGGAAGGATATTGCACAATCCCCATTCTCTCCCCATCCCACTAACCTGCTTTCCAGCTCTGTTCTCCTGTGCAGGGCAACCAAAGGAGACCCAGCCAATCAGCTGGGAGGCAGAGAAGAGACGGGGTTGGCGGGGTCAGTCAGAGGTGGGATTGGCCGGTTCTCCAAAATACTCAAAATTTCCGCTACCTGTTCTCCAGAACTGGTCAGACCTGGCTGAATACCACCTCTGCTGCCCAGTGCCTTTCTTGCATGTATGTGTGCGCACTAACCAAACCTTGCCACGAATGGATGGAGCCTGCAAAGAGCTGCAGTTTCCATGCCTCTCCCCGTTGTGTCTTGCAGGCAGTCTGCGAGGGGGTCACCAAACCGCAGCGCCCTGTTGACAACTGCGGCCTCTCGTACCCTGGGGTCCTGGACAACAACTTTGTGTATTACACCAGCACATATGTCCTGAACTGTTTGTTGACCGCTCTGCTGAGTGCAGGCGCCTTTAACAAGGAGATCACCCTGGTGAGTAGCAAGCAAGCAACGCAAAGTACAATTCAAGGGGGTCTGCTCCTGCCCCCCCCTCTCCCCACTCCCCACAGCTGCATGGGGTGGTGGCCTCACCTGTGAAATCCAAAGACAGAATATCTCGTTGGTGAAAGAGGTGGGTTGCACACTTCGAGGGATGCCCTCTGCGTTCAAAGAAACCATGAAACATTTGTCTATGGCGACCCTCCGTCATCCAGGTCACGCTTGTCCCAAAGGTGCTTTTCCAAGAAGCAACGGGACTCTCTTGGTTTTTACTTGAAGATGTTTCGCTTTTCATCTGAGAAGTTTTCCTCAGTTCTGACTGAATGAGGGGCCCTCTGTTTGACGCCCAAAATATAGGTGGTTAGGCCTTTTTTTAAAGCACTGCCGCCAAACTGCACTTTTGAGATGCACAAACGTAGCAGATGTTTTCTGCATTGGGTACACCGTTTGGAGCAAGGGTCTTCAAATTTAGCAACTTTAAGACTTGTGGACTTCTAAATCCCAGAATTCCTGAGCTAACGTGACTGGAGGAGGAATTCTAGGAGTTGAAGTCCACAAGTCTTAAAGCTGTCAAGTTTGGAGACCTCTGGTTTGGAGGCATTTTGGCTTCTGAGGGAAAATATCACAACTGTTCCTTGGACATGTTAGGCAATGACACTTTCACAAGCCCCCAGATCCTACCTGTTCCATTACAGGTTCGGTAATCGTGTGTGCGTGTTCGCACACCTAGCACACACGCACTTAATGAACATACACAGCTTTCCTGACACCAGTTGAGGCCTGCAGCGCCAACCAGCTGTGTAATGACCCGGGGCGTGACACAAAAATAACCGAGTCACAAAAATAGAATAAAGTTCCTTTAATGCCTCCAACTTGGCCCCAATGTCCAATTATCCTTGGCTGGAAATCAAACTCTTAAATAAAACAGTTTATGAAGGGAGTAAATGCAGTCTGCACCCAAAGTAAAATTAATTCAAAAAAAAAAAAAAAAACCCAACACAAACCACAGTGAAGGAATTACTACGGCAGGCAAGGATGATTAATTGCAGACTTCTACCAGATGTCACAGCAACCACAGTTGGGAGGAAGTCAAAACACAGATAAGCTCCAACAAGAATAATGCACACTTTGCTTCCAGCACTTTGCTTCCAGCACTTTGCAGCCCATGAAGGCGATCAGGGCCCTTTCCTCCCCCGTAGACCACACCATTCATGTTTCTCCATTATCCGCTTCTCCCTGCATGCTGCATGCTGTAGGATGAAGAGGCGATGGGCCTGGGTCTTCCTCTGAATGCCCAGCCGGCCTGTGCCCTTCCCCAGTTTCCTCCACAACCTCTGGAGCCACATTCCCACTCCCTGTTGGCTGTTCCTCCTCTCCCTCGGAGTCAGACTCCAACTGGGGCATGACAGCTGAGAGGAGAAGGAAGAGAAAAGCGCAGGGTTGGGTGGGAGGTCCGATCCTGCGCTTTTCTCTTCTTTCTCCTCTCAGCTGATAGTATGAGGCTTTTTTTTTCCCTACCGGTTTGATTGAACCGGTCCAAACCAGTAGCATAGCACCACTGCCCCAGATGTAACTGCAGGATGCGAAGATCTGACCAAGACAAATGTACCTTGCAATAAAAAAGACAATAAATTACAATTAGGTAATCATTGTTAGTCTCAAAGTGAAGATAAATTTATACACTTCCAGGTGATACAACTTTCATTGTAATTTGTCGAGAAGTAATGAGGCACCACGGTCATTAGACAAGTCCCTCCCTTGTACTACTCACCTGTGTAGAAATCTTTACTGTGGAATATCTTGAAAACTTTAGCTAACCAGCACCTTTATCACCTGTTTTTTTAATTCATCTAATAATAATATGTAAGAATTGACACGATTTTATCTCGGAGGTCGATAATTTGTAGATCAGTGATGGTGGAAGATGGAAGGATTTATATTCCTTGCAGTCCTCTGGTCGTTAGCACTCTCTCTGAGAGTCATTGAGGCCACTTGGAGGTTTATCTGTGCCCTCAGGGTCACCTGAATCAGGGTGCACATGAGTGTAAATGCACTCCTCTCAGCAGTTCCAAGAAGGTTCCCCAGCCATTTGCCCTATTCAGTTGATCCTAAAGATAGATAAACACAGATAAACCACCAAGTGGCCTCAATGACTCGCTAAAAGAATGCAAATCACCAGCTGTCTGCAAGGAATACAAATCTTTCCACCCTCCACCATTCAGGCAGAACCGAAGAAACTTCTTGGAGGAGAAGCGAAATGTCTTCAAGGAAAAACAAACAAACCAGTTGCCTTTTGAAAAAAAAACACATCTTTGGGACACAAAGCATTTAGGTAAACCTGGTTTGACACCTGTGGATGGAGTCGGTTTACCCTCATTCAGACAGAAGGTGGAACTTGCCAATGGTGAGGAGAACTGCCCAAAATTTTAATTTAGTTTAGTGTAGCTTACTTTACTTTTCTCAACCATCCAGGCCATGGTTGTCTCCAAGGTGCCTCTTCCCAAGGCTCAACTGGACTTGCTTCATTGTTTTTCCCTTGAAAACATTTCGCTTCTCATCCGAGAAGCTTCTTCAGTTCAGAACGTTTTCAAGGCAAACTCAAGAAAGTCCAGTTGTCTTTGAAAAAAAACACCAGCAAAAGCTCACTGGAAAATTGCTTTCTTCCATGTTCTCCTGGTTTCATCCTTTGGTGGGCCTGATCCATCTCTTGACGGGCTCTTGCAGCCGAGTCCAGAAGGTGGGCCTCAGAATAAGGACCTTGTTCCTTTCTTTGCAGGAGGCTGTGACCACAACCACCATCTTGGAGAACTTTCCACAGGTACGTCCTCCTTTGAAACCTTCACAGGTTGGTTAGATGTTTCTTCTTGGGAAGCAATGGATGGATGCCTCCTGAGATTGGGAGCATCAGGTCCCTGCCAGAGATGGAAAAGGGAAGGGTCTTCTTCTACTTCTTTTTTCAGCGGTGCTGTAAGTTTGATCGTCACTAAATGAACTATTATGGATTGAAGACTATCCGTAATGCCATGTTTCCCCGAGAATAAGTTCCAACCATAAGTTCATCTGAAAATAAACCCTAATGCATATAAGCTCCAAGAGATGCATTAGGGCTTATTTTGGGGGAAACACAGTACCAGATATGATGAAGAACCAGCCCCCCAGAGCCCTGGCCCTGGTCCACCAAAATCATAAATTTTGGAACTGCTTTGCAAGGGAAGGGGGAAGCCGCCATATTTCTCCAAAAATAAAAACTAGACCAGGTTTTAGTTTCGGGGAAACATGGCAGCTCCCCCGCCACTTGCAAAGCAGTTCCAAAATTTATAAGATTCTACATCTACCTGCAACCCAGTTGACCTGTTATACATTAGGTATAAGAAAGAAAAAAAGAATAGATGATAGGTTAGATAACAGAGAAGCTAAAATTTAAAATGCCCATCATCAGTGGTGGGCTGCAAATTTTTTAACAACTGGTTCTCTGGATGGGTAGGTGTTGTGGCTCCGGGCTTGGATTCAGCTCCTGTGATTGATATGAGTTCAAGTGAAGAGGTCATCGCAGAAAAATATGAGCCGGCCTGGCTTACTGATTGGACTGATAACCAGGATGAGGAGATGGACGTGACAAAGGACGACAGACCTGATGTATTAGAATTGTCAGGACCTTTGACCTCCTCTGGTTCCTTATCTGATCAACAGCCGGGAATGGCTGACAGGGAAGTTTTGAGAGAGTCTTCTAGTGGAGATGAGAACTTGGAAAATTTGTGGTTAAATGTAAGGAACAGAAGACGGTTGAGAAGGCAAACTCAGCTGGAACGAAAGAGGAGGGCGAGTCAGTAAATTAGCACATTGCCTCAATGAGTATAAAAGGACACAGCTGGGCTGGTACAATTTGCCAGGAACAAAGTGACTATTTGAGTGAGGACGTTACAGCAAGAAGCTCTGAGACTTGAGATTTATTGCCAGGACTGGTTTGCCGGACAGAGTAAAGATTTATGCTGTGGTTTCTGCCAGCCGTTATCTTGTAAGACTTCTTTCCGTTTGATTTAATTGTGAAACGGCTGCTTTCTGTTTTGTTCGTTTGAATTTCGAAGGGGAGTCATAACAGGTAGGCATGGCTGGCTGGTCATGTGACTGGGTGCACGATGTCACTCATCACACCCAGCCCTCCCCTCCCAGCCAGTCACCTCAAAGCAGAGGTAAGATTCAGCCGGTTGGGGCTAATCCCATCAGTGGTTGGCCCCGTCCACGTCCATTTTTTGATCTGTTTTTGGAGCCATTTTGGGGCTGTTTACAGACTGATTTTGGTCAGCAAAACAGCCTGAAATGCCCCCAAAACAGCCCCCAAATGGGCTGGTTTTTTTGGGGGGGTATATTCAGGCTGTTTTCAGGACATTTTTGAGCTTTTTCCAGGCCATTTTCCACCCCAAAATGGCCAAAAATGGCCTGAAAAGCAGGCGAGGATGGGGACAGCCAGTGGTCCAATTTGCCGGTTGTCCGAACCGTGCAGAATCAGAACAAAGGGTTCAGGTGAGCCCCGTCCAAACCTGCAGCATCCCACCCCTGCTCATCATCCTTACGATGAAATATCAATAAAACAACATTTGTGGTTAACACCAGAGTGCAAGGTCTTGGTACAAACTGATCCCCCCAATGCCCTCTGTGCATGCACACACAATCCTCTCCGCCCCTTTACCTGCACTGTGCCTCCCAGTTGATTTTCGGCCCATTTGAGGCCTTTTTCGGCCTGCCAGAGGCTTGAGGGGAGCCTCTGCAGCCTCTGCAGGATGAAAAATAGGCCCATTTCGAAACGTCCTGTATTTCCGGAAATACCAAAAGTGACGAAATGGGCCTATTTTTTTTGACCTGCAAAGGCTGCAGAGGCTTCCCTGAAGCCTCTGGCAGGCTGAAAAAGGCCTCAAATACGCTGAACATCAGCCAGGAGGTGCGTGCATGTGCAGTGAGGTAAGTTTGCCTGAAGCTCATATGCCCACACAAATGGCTCCCACACCCGCCCAGCCACCCAGCCACACCCACACACCCATGGACAACCCTAATCCGTATGGGGCTGGTTTTGAAGACGCTCAATTTCTCAATCTCCATCAGACTCCTTTCAATATCTTCTGCAGGTCAGCTGCCCAAGGGATTTATCTGTCGTTGTGCGGATCGTGTGTACAAGCATTAACGCTGAGATTGGGGCCTCTGGGGTCTATCTTGGTTTCAACATCCAGGCCACAATTGGATATGTCTCATCCGGGGGAGAATATGTTGCCATTCTGCATTTTGTTCTGGTAAGCAAAACACAAATGCCCAGCCAACTCAGGGAAAGTCCAGCCTTAATCCACGGCAGATTTATCTGGCTGGTAACCCAGTAGTAGCAACTACGAGAGGGATCTTGGGGTCCTAGTGGACGATCACATGTGTGAGCCAGGGGTGCGCTGCAGCTGCCAAAAGTTGGGGACCCCCTGATTTAAATTATTCAACTACATCATCTTGAGCTGTCCAAAATCTAAACGATTTAGCTGTCTGGCCATAATTGAATAATTGCTCATCCGTAGTTTAATTTTTACATAATTTAATTTTTTAGAATTTATTTATTTATTTATTTTCAAAGTTACACATCTCTATTTAAATTGTTAACAGTATTGTGTCATCGATATTACAGATACTTACATTTATTTCTATACATTAATCCTTATTCCTATGTTCTATCCACTTATACCATTTATCCCATATTACATAGTATTCTGATTCCTCCTTGCTTTTTAATTCTATTGTTAAGTTTCTCCATCTTGGCAAATTCTAATATTTTTTGTATCAACATCTCATCGGACGGTAGGTTTTCTAATTTCCAACCCTATGCAAAAACTCGCTGCTGTGTTTATATGCGAAATGATGTATTGGATTTGTTTGCTAAATTTCCCTTCAGTTATTCCCAATAAGAATAGTTCAGGTTTAAATTCTACTTGGTGTTCTGTTATTGGTTATTTAATTACTTATGATAGAACAGGAGTTGCTCTCAAAAGTTGTGGGAGCACCATCACTTGAGACCTTCAAGAAGAAGTTAGACTGCCATTTGTCAGAAATGGTGTAGGGACTCCCGCTTGGGCGGGCGGTTGGACTAGATCAGCAGTTGCCAACCGGTGGGCCGCGGACTACTGGTGGGCCATGAGAAAATGTTGGTGGGCCGCAGAGAAAATACTTAATATGTTAAAAATACTTATATATCTAAATAATTAAATAACTAACTAACTAAATAAAATAAATACCTAAATATCTAAGTAACTAACTATTTAAATAACCAAATAATTAAATAACTAAATAAGTAACTAAGCAGCTAAGTACATAAAGAACTAGATTAATTAAATACCTAAGTAATTAACTAACTAACTAACTAAGCAACTATGGACTTTGGCATTCTTGATGCTCTTTTCATTTCCATTTGCAGAGAGGGACGGTGGGTCTCCAGGCTACCATTAACTGTCCAAAGAGATTGGTCATGATCACACTGACTGTATTAAGGTAATGGATCCAAACTTGAATGGTAAGGATTGGATTGGATTATCTGGATGTTGGAGGCAAGAAGGAGGTTGAGTCAGGAAGGTGGGGGATTATAATGGTGTGCGAGAAAGACACTGAGACACTGTTGTAGAAATGCTGTCTAAGGAAAAGAGGTGGCTTAGGAAAAGAGGTGGCTTAGGCCTCAGCTTTATAACAGGGGGAGAAAGTCAATCAGAAGAGACCCTCCCTAGTTTCTCAGGCTGTAAAGGGGACAGCGGGAGACTTGTAATTTCAGACTTGCAAGGTGTCATGGCCCTGTTGGAATCTGATTCTGAGTGGGAGGTCGAACAGCTGGCAGAGAGTGGGAGTGTGGCTCCGGTGGCTGTGGAGGAAACTGGGGAAGGGCACAGCCCGGCTGGGCATTCAGAGGAAGACCCAGACCCATCTCCTCTTCATCCTAGGGCACACAGGGAGGAATGGATAAGGGAGCAATGTGGGTTACGGGGGAGAAAAAGGCCCTGATTCCCTTCATTAGCTGCAGCTGGGAAAACAGGATATAAAGGGTGTTTGTGCACAGCACCTTGCTGGAAGCAAAGCATGAATTATCTTTGTTTGTCAAGTCTTATCTGGGTTCTGGCGTCCTCCCAACTGTGTGTGTTTTGTTATCTTTTGAAGTCTGCAATTCCTTATCCTGCCGTGTCTCCTTAATGGCTGCAGCGTGGTTTGTGTTGGTTTTTATTTATAATTTAGATGTACTTTTGGTTTGGACTGAATTTCTTCCCTTTAAAAACTGTTCTTGGGAGAGTTTTTTTTCTCCAGCCGATGATAACTGGACATTGTGGGCCAAGTTGGAGGAATTAAAGGGACTTTACCTACTTGTGTGACTTTGTTGCTTTTGTGCCTTGCCCTGAGTCATCACAGTAAGTGGGAAAGACCTTGGGAGACCGGGAAAAGAGACACAGCCAAGGGAATATGGTTGGGTAACAGTCAACAGAGCCTGCAGCTGGATAATGGGTGGAGAAAGGACCCTCAGAAGGGACCCTCGCTGGCTTCTCAGGATGTAAAGGAGACGGTGGGAGATTTATACTTTCAGAAACTTTCAAGATTCTATTCAATGTCATTTTACAATCAAATAGAATGAACTCATCTCATCGTGTTTCCTGAGAAGGCTGACAACAGGAGAGATTTATCTACACCACCCTGAACTTCTGGAGAAAACCTGGGTCGCATAGCTAGATAATAGATAATAAATTAGGCAGGGCACCGGCTGCAACTATTCTCTGGGAAAGGATGGGAGCTGGCTTAAGATTGGAGGGGGCGTGTGTGCCTGGAGATGATGCAGTTTACATCTTGGGTCATGATGGCTTGTTTCTCCACAGTGAGTTCAGCGTGGTGGGTTCCTGTAAAACGAGGCCGTGCGTCCTTGATGTGAGTATGCGGCAAGGAGTAGAGGAGGACAGAGGGAAGGAGGCCTTGAGACCCGATTTTATTTATTTATTTATTTTAAAAAAAAAACAAATTTCATTAATTTTACAATTAAAAACAAATCAACCACACGTACGCAAATAGAAGAGCAAAAAAGAAAGGAAAAAGAAAAAGAAAAAAGAAAGGAGAAAGAAGAGAGAAAAAAAGGAACACTTAAAAACATTCTCATTTTCGACAGTTTGTAAGATCTCTTCTCTTCTCGATTTATGCCATATACGCACACCTCATCCAGGTATAAGTTTATATATCACTCATATAAATTTGTCCTATTCTTTTTTTTACCTTATGATATAAGATCTGTCTTTGGTCTAACCATTTACACCAGCAGTTCCAATTGTTATAATATATTGAAAAATCTTTATTTTTTAAGGCTAGAGTTAGTTTATCCATTTCTGCACAATCTGAGATTTTTTTTGGGATGATCATCTGTTCCGTAGGTAAAATCAGAGACCTGATTTTAAATGACAATAAAAACCGGTTCCTCTCTCCCTAAACCTATGGCACGCATACCAGCCGTTGCCTGTTGCTCTTCTGGGTGACAGCACGTGCATTGCACACCAACCAGCTGGTGTTTGCATGCGCAGGAGTGCCAGAAACCGGGAAGAGCAGCTCTCTGGTGCGCATATGCGAGTCGGGAAGCTGAGCTTCTGCTTTTTGGTACATGCATGCACGCCAGCCAGCTAGTCTCCATGTGCGCATGTGCGCCAGAAACTGGAAGAAACCAGGTTTCTGGTGCACATGCGCCGGGAAGCTGCCCTTCTGGTTTCCAGTGCTCCCCTGTGTGCATGCATGCTCCTGTTTCGGGACTCGGTACTGAAAAGATTTGCCAACACTGCCCAGAGAATCAAAGCTATCGGTTCAGCTGAGATTCTGTGGAGATTCTCCATCCTCCAGATCAGGGTTGTCCCAAAAGGTGCTTTTTCCAACAGGCAACTGGACTTTCTTGTTTCTTCTTCTGAAGACGTTTCGCTTCTAATTCAAGAAACTTTTTCAGTTCTTCCTGGATGGTGGGGAAGGAAAGGATTTATATTCCTTGCAGATAAAGCTGGTCATTTGCATCCTTTTAGAGGGTCGTTGAGGCCGCTTGGAGGATTATCTGTGTCCTCAACGTCACCTGACTGGTGCAAATGGTTCTCTTCTAGTTGCCATTTTTCCCTCTGGAAATCCATTCCTACTCCCACACTATTCCAAGGGTGTCCACCCCAAATTTTTACAAAGCTAAAAGTCTGTAGAGATTCTCAGCCCTCCAGGTCATGGTCAAAAGGTGCTTTTTCAGGAGGCAACTGGACTTTTCTGGGTTTTTTTTTTCCTTTGATGATGTTTGGATGATTGAATTAGAAAATGGTTGGAGGAAATAACCAAAGAACAAATTGAATACAAACCAGAGTTCTTCCTACTAGGGATCTCTGATAAACATTTACCTAAAAAGATGAAATATATAACAATTCATATTCTAACTGCGGCCAGATTAGCATTTGCCCAGTGCTGGAAATCATCCTATTTACCTACAGATCAAATGGTCATCCAGAAAATATGTGACTGTGCAGAAATGGACAATTTAACCATAGCACTTAAAAATAAAGAGTCTTCAGCATTTGATAATAATTGGAATGCGTGGTATAATTGGTTATATCAGAGATAAACTGTTCAATGAATACTGGGTAATTTAAGCATAAATAGTGATAAGATGTGTATATTTAAAGTAAGGTAGGAGAATTGGATCTTGCAGACTGTCAAAAAGGATATCTGACTGTTTTTAATGTATTTTCTTTTTTCTTCCGTTTCTTTGTTTTCTTCTTTCTTTTATACCTCTTTTTCTCCTTTTTCGGTTCGCAAGACCGAGCGTTTTTTTTTTCTCTTTCCCTTTTTTCTTTTTCCTTTTTCTCCCCCTGTTGTAGATGTGATGTTGTTATGTTTTTAATTGTAAATTCAATAAAATTTATTCAAAAAAAAAAAAAAAAAGAAACAGGACATTAACAGAGACACTCAAGATCATGTGAAGTGTTAATGCTTGTTTTATAATGCCTTGGTTAGAGCACCCTTGGAATAATGCATCCAGTTTTTGGCGCCACAATATATAAAAAAAGAAAGATGTTGAGACTCTGGAAAGAGGGCAGAGAAGAGCAACCAAGATGAAATATATATAAAGAACGGTTGCAGGGATTGGGTATGTCTTGTTTTGTGAAATCAAGGACTAGAGGTGACGTGATAGCAGTCTTCCGATATTTGAGGGGCTGTCCCGAAGAAGAGGAAGGGGTCCACCTATTCTCCAAAACAGCTGAAGGCAGGACGAGAAGCAATGGATGGAAACTAAGTGAGGAGAGGAAAAAAAAAACTGGAATGAAGGAGAAATTTCCTAACAGGGAGAGCAATTCACAGCTTGCCACTAGAAGTAGCGAGTGCTCCAACACTGGAGATTTTAAAGAAGAGACTGGACAGCCATTTGTCTGGAATGGTGTAGAGTCTATTGCTTGCGCAGGGGGCTGGACTAGAAGACCTCTAAGGTCCCTTCCCACTCTAGTTATTCTTTGTCTTCTTCCTTTTGCAGAATGCGGTGGCAGAAAGAGTCTTCCAGCTGAGAAAATGGTGTACAGATATATTGAGTGGTGGGTATCACTGGTGGCGATCTTTTGCTCCAACCACTGGTCGAATTATTCTGGCAGTCATCAACTTAACTTCATTTGGTTCGTTTAGTGACCGTTCAAAGTTGCAACATCACTGAAAAAAAAAAGAGACCGATGGCCGTTTTTCACACTTATGACTGTTGCAGCCTTCCTTACGGTTACGTGATTTATATTGGGAAGCTCGGACAGCTGATTCGCCTTTATGACCGTTGGCGTGTCCAGGAGTTCACACGATTTCCCCTTTTGGTGACGTTCTGAGAAGCGAAATGGACAGAGAAAGCCTGGATGCCCTTAACAAGCATCTGATTCATTTAATAGCGCCAGCAATTCACTTCACAACAGTGGCGAGAAAAGGCGTAAAATGGGGATATGCTCCCTTAGCCGATTTCTCATGTCACCATGTCAATTTCAGACTCGGTTGTCGCTGTAAGTTGAGGACTGCCTGTATTCTCTGAAGGAAGGTGGGATCGTTAATCCTGGATTTGGTTGGTCACACTGATACCTGCCCAGGTAGATTGATCCCTGTGAAGTTTCCCCCTTCCTGTTTTCTGGAGGAAGACATGGCGTACTTCGGGGACCATCATCGTAGACCCTCTAGCCCAGGGCTCTCCAATCTTGGCAACTTTAAGACTTGTGGACTCCTATCTCCCTCCCTTCCTCCCTCCCTCCCTTCTGTCAGGATTCCAGCAATCGCCCTAATGAAATCATGATTCTCGAGCCAAACTTCAAAAACTTCAAAGGATCCACTAGAGGTGACATGCTGGCCCTGCCCTGTGTGAAGCCAACTCTGGCCTACCTCATTTCCAGTCCCCTGGGACTCTGTTTCCCCGCCTCCCTCCTGGGTGTCTCATCAACCAGATTCTCCCATTGAGCACCTTCACGGGCTGGGTGTCATCAATCACATTCTCCAATTATGTTCTGGGTGTCATCAATCACATTCTCCAATTATGTTCTGGGTGTCATCAATCACATTCTCCAATGACGTTCTGGGTGTCATCATTCATCTTCTCCCATTAAATATATTCCCGGGCAAAAGCTCTGGTATTTTAGTTACAACCTTTTAAAGAGAAGAGTTGGAATGTACTTTTACTTCCCAACTGCTTCACTGTTCTTCCAGATTTCCTTCCTTCTCCCTCCTCTTTTTTTTATGGCAATGACTAAAACAGGCATAGGAATGTTTTCTGACTTGACAGCGACCTCCCTCCCTCCCTCCTTCCCTCCCTCCCTCCCCCTTTTCCCTTCCTTTTCCCTTTCCTCTCTTTTTCCTTCCTTCCTGGTGGCTCTAAAAGCCCTGTGAAAGTGGTATATAAGTCTAAGGGCTACTGCTAAGGGAGTTCCCCCCTCCTCATTTTACAGCCTTTTCTTGCCACCATTGTTAAGTCAATCACTGCAGTTGTTAAGTTAGTATCACGGTTGTTAAGCGAACCTGGCTTCCCCGTGGATGTTGCTGGTCAGAAGGTCACAAAAGGGGAAATCACGTGACCCCCCCGGGGACACCACAACCGTCATAAATATGAGACGAGTTTCCAACTGTCTGAATTTTGATCCTGTGACCCCCAGGGAAGGCTGCTACGGTCACCAGTGTGAAAAACGGTCCTCAGTTGCCTTTTTTTCAGCGCCATTATAACTTTGAGCAGTTAAGGAAACAAATGGTTGCAAGTCAACAACTTCCTGTACGTGTGTTTGTAGTTGTTTGTGTCCGACAGTAGGTGGGGCAAGACAGAGGCGGGTATTCAAGCAGGTTCTGACTGGTTCTCATGAACCGGTAGTGGAAATTCGGAGTAGTTGGGAGAACCGGCCAATCCCACCTCTGATTGGAGATTTTACACTCTCCTTCCCCTGCCACGGCCACCAAGCCACGCCCACAGAACCGGTAGTAAAAAGATTTGAATCCCACCACGGGGTCCCACCAAACCCCACCTCTTCTCTGCCTCCCGTGGAGTCCCAGTTGATTGGCTGGGTCTTCTTTGGTTGCCCTGCACAGGAGAACGGAGCTGGAAAGCAGGTTAGTGGGGTGGGGAGGGGGATTTTGTAATAACCTTCCCCTACCATGCCCACCAAGCCACACCCAACAAGCCACCAAGCCACGCCCACAGAACACCATGCCCACAGCTGATCAGCTGGGTCTCCTTTGGTTGCCCTCTCCAGGAGATCGGAGCTGGAAAGCAGGTTAGTGGGGTGGGGAGGGAATGGGGATTTTGCAGTATCCTTCCTCTGCCACGCCCACCAAGCCACGCCCACCAAGCCACACCCACCGAACCGGTAGTAAACGTGTTTGAATCCCACCACTGATGCAGGATGAAAATCTCGTTCATTCTTTTTTTGAATTTTCTCTCCAGTTAGCCTGAAAGAAAGACTTTACCTAATATTACCGATCAACTTTTCCTGTGGCACATGCAGCACCGGTGATCACCGACAGGTGAGAGGAAAAAAATAAATCCCTGGGCTGTAAGTGGTTTATGCAGATCTGTTTCGTCTTCTTATTTATTCTTATTGTATAGGCTCAAGATCCAGATGGATCTTGACAGACCGGAACGCTGAGCCCTATCTAACGAAACGAATGTAGACAGAAGTAAAGTCCTACAATTTGGCAAGAAAAACCCAAAGGACACATACAGACTGGGTGAAACCAGGCTCAATAGCAGGAACTGTGAGGGGGATCTTGGGGTCTTAGTGGACAACCAGCTAAATAGGAGCCAACAGTGTGCAGCCACCGCCAAAAATGCCAACACAACCCTAAGTCGCATTAAGAGAGGGATACAATCGAGATCAAGGGAGGTACTAATACCACTCTATAAAACCTTAGTAAGACCACACCTAGAGTCCTGCATCCAGTTTTGGTCACCACACTATAAAAAAGAGGTTGAGACTCTAGAAAAAGTGCAGAGAAGAGCAGGATGATGAGGGGACTGGAGGCTAAATCATATGCTGAACGGTTGCAGGAACTGGGCCTGGCTAGTCTAGTGAAGAGAAGGACCAGGGGAGACAGGAGAGCAGTCTTCCAGTATTTGAGGGGCTGTCACAGAGAGGAGGAAGGGGGTCAAGCTATTCTCCAAGGCATCTTTGACGGCCAGACAAGGAATAATGGATGGAAACTGACTTAAGGAGAGATTCAACCTGGAAATAAGGAGAAACTTTCTGACAGTGAGAACCATCAACCCATGGAACAGAAATTTGCCTTCAGAAGTTGTGGGAGCTTCATCACTGGAAGCTTTCAAGAAGAGACTGGACTGCCATCTGTCAGGAATGGTGTAGGGTTTCCTGCTTGGGTGTGGGGTAGGACTAGATGACCTCCAAGGTCCCTTCCAACCCCGTTAATCTGTTAGAAATATGTTACCTATCGATTTCTTGGCTGCCTCAACCACTGAGGGGGATATACCTCTGTTAGCCTTCTTGTTGGGAGAATGCCAACCCAGAACTGGGAGATCACCAACCATGGGTAGCACGAAAAGAAATGTGCATTTCTACCTGGGCTAGGATGTTGCACACCTGGCTGTAAGGGGCGGGGCTTCTGTGGTGATGTCACAGGGCACGTTTCATTACTTGGTCCAGAACATGGTTTGCTACATTATTTTTATTCTAATTTTTTTTTAACCATTTAAAATTTTATTAGTTTGTAATATAAAATAAAATAAAAAATTCAAAATAAAATAGTTGGACCATAGAGGAGGGAGAAGAGAAGGGAAAAGTGTAGAGGAAAAAAAGGCAAAAAGAAAGGAAAGACATTAATTTCCAACTCCTTTTAATGCGGTGAAATCCGATAATAGCATCAAACCTCCACTTTGTTGTCCTGTTTTCATGTCCTCCTGAGGCCGCTACTCCTTAGGTTCTCCTGAGATAGGCTTTGGAAATCAAACGCAAGACCCCAAAACTGATAATCAAGTCTCATATGTGCTTTTTTTTTTTTTCAAGAGGCAAGTGGCTTTCTGTTTTTTTTTTTCCTTTTGAAGGCGTTTCGCTTCTCATCCTAGAAGCTTCTTCAGCTCTGACTGGATGGAGGCGGAGGGAAGGATTTATGCTCCTTGCAAGCAGCTGGTCATTTGCTGCATCCTTTTGGCGGGTCCTTGAGGCCACTGGGGAGTTTTATCTGTGTCCTCAGGGTCACTTGAGTGGTGCCAATGGTTCCTGTAGTCTGCAGTTTCCCCCCCTGGAAATCCGTTCCTACTCCCACGTCATCCAAAGGGTGTCCATCCTAATGTCAGGTTTCCGGCACCAGCCCCCAATTAAACCAGGAGTCTCGCGCCAGATTTCCAAAACTTGAAAAGGATTTATTGGGAGTTAACATGTCCGGCACTGCCTGGGTGTAGCCGACTCTGAGGCACGTAATTCACTGCCACCCTTGATCCCGGGTGTATCCTAATTCATATTCTCTAATGGGACACATCCATAGCCCAGAATCCTCAATCATGCTCTCCAGTTAGAATTTTGCATGGCAGAAACTTCAGTCACCTAGTTCCTATCTTTGAAAACATTTGTGGAATGCACTTTCGGTTTGCAAGCTGCCGCGCTGCTCCCCGCTCCCTTTCTCTTGGCAACCCTAAAAAGACCATGGAACTATTTTATGAGTTGACACCCAAATTGGAGAGTTAAAAGTCTGTCAAGATTCTCCATCCTCCAGGTCATGGTTGTCACCAAAGGTGAAAATAATAACTGTCATACATACAGTAAGTAATTGATGATATAAGCACGAACGTTCCTAATTAGCAATATTCAAGTTACTTTTCTCTGTCCTTCCACGTTTACTGCCTCTAAGACAGCATTCTTGATTTAACAACTAGCAAGAAGCTGAAGAAGCTTCTTGGATGAGAAGCGAAATGTCTTTGAATAAAAACCAGGAATTCCAGGTGGTTCTTGGAAAAAAAAAAAGCAACTCTGGGTCTTAACAGAAAGAAATTTCATTGGTTATGTTTCTGTACAAGTTCAGCTAAAACCAGGTGTGTCCCCTCTTCCTTCTTTTCATCCTCAGGGGTGTGCCTACATCTCCTGTTCTCCAGCATTCGTCTGGTAGAAGTTGGGCTGGAGAAGACCCTCCCAAGGGCGGCCAAATGGGGGTTCGCTGGCTCTCCTTTGGAGCAAGGAAGCAGACGAGCAGGAAGTCATGAATGATAAAAGAGGCTCACACAATAAACGCTTCAAATGTTTGCGTTGGTTTCTATCCTTCAGGGTTGAAGAGTCCCAGGGTTTACGGATGCAAAGGAGAGATTTTTGTTAAAGCATCTTTACGGTGTATTTTGGCTCTTCTGCCATTTAGTTTTAAAAGAGTGGGGTCCTGGGTGTTCAATGAGTTTGGTTGTTTCCTTGCGGACATTTCGTGACCCAGTTAGGGAACATCATCACTGCTAGAAAGGTTAGGGTTAGGATTATGCATATGGAGGAGGAGGGGGAGGAGGAGGAGGAGGAAAAGGAAAAGGAGAAGGAAGAGGAGAAGGAGGTGGAGAAGGAGGACGAATGCGGAATTTTTGGTGGTCTGTGAGCTTGGTGGTTTTCTTGTAGATGTTTCATGACCCAACTAGGGAACATCATCAGTGGTAGAAAGGTTAGGGGTTAGGATTATGTATATGGAGGAGGAGGGGGAGGAGGAGGAGGAAAAGGAAAAGGAGAAGTAAGAGGAGGAGGAGGTGGAGAAGGAGGACGAATGCGGAATTTTTGGTCTGTGAGCTTGGTGGTTTTCTTGTAGATGTTTCATGACCCAACTAGGGAACATCATCAGTGGTAGAAGGGTGTGGGCTGTATGGAGGAGGAAGAAGAGGACTGTGACGATTCTTGGTACTCTCTGAGCTTGGTTTTTTCCTTGCAGATGTTGTCAGGATTCCAGCTAGTTACCCCCAATTAAATCAGGAGTCTTGAGCCAAACTTCCAAAACTTAAAAAAAGAATTTATTGGGAATTAACATGTTGGGTGTAGCTGACTCTGAGACACATCATTCCTTGTCACCCTTGACCCTGGTTTCCCCCCCTCACCCCCTGGGTGTATCATAATTCATATTCTCCAATGGGACACCTCCATCGCCCAGAATCCTCAATCATGTTCTCCAGTTAGAATTTTGCCCAGCAGAAACTTCAGTCACCTAGTTACTATCTCTGAAAACATTTGTGGAATGCACTTTCGGTTTGCAAGCTGTTGCACTGCTCCCCCCTCCCTCCCTCCCTTTCTGTTGGCAACTTTACAAAGTCCACAGAAATATTTTAATGAGTTGACAGATGTTTCATGACCCAACTAGGGAACATCAACAGTTCTAGAAGGAAGAGGTGTTTGCAGAGGCGAGGAAAAAATGGAGAGGAGGAGGAGAAAGGAGGAGAGGAGGAGGAGGAGGAGAACTGTAGGGTCTTTGGTCCTGAGCTTGGTTGTTGTCCTGTGTCTTGCAGAGTTTCATAACCCAACTAGTTAACATCATCAGTGTTTAAAAGGGAGGGGATTTGGAGAGAAGAAGAGGAGGAGAAGGAGGAGGAGGATTGTGGGGTCCTTGGTGCTCACTGAGCTTGGTGGTTTTCTTGCAGATGTTTCATGAGCCAATATCATCATAGAAGGAGGGGGGGGTTGGAGAGAGGAGGAAGAAGAGGAGAGGAGGAGGAGAAAGGGAAGGAGGAGGGGGAGGAGGACTATGGGATCCTTGGTGCCCTCTGAGTTTGGTTCTTTTCTTGCAGACGTTTCATGACCCAACTTGGGAACATCATCAGTGCTAGAAGGAAGGGGGCTTGGAGAGAGGAGGAGCAGGAGGAGCTGCGTAGGGTCCATGGTGCTCTCTGACCACGACAGTTTTCTTGCAGACATTTCATAACCCAACTATGTAACATCATCAGTGCTAGCCTGTTTCCCTCAAAATAAGACCCAACTGGAAAATAAGCCCTAGCATGATTTTTCCAGGATATATTATATTCCATATTATATTATATTCCATAATATAAGCCCTGTAATATAAGCCCTACCCTGAAAATAAACCCCTATTAAGACTGTCAGCCATACCGAAGTATTTGGAACCACATTTCCCCGAAAATAAGACCTAATGCGTCCTTTGGAGCAAAAATTAATATAAGACCTGGTCTTATTTTGGGGGAAACATGGTAGAAGGGAGGGGGGGTTTGCTCCCTGTTTCTATACAAATGGCTTGCCGTGTCGGTGTTGGTGGGAGTGTTTTAATATTTTATCAACTAGCCACAATGCCAACAACCTTTCCTCCTGTGAGATATATTTTTCATCAGCAAACAGCTGAGAGTTCTCCTGTGTTGTCACACGTCCCTCCTATTTTATGGAGTGACATCTGACAATATTATCGCAGGACAAACTTGATTTCCAATTATGCTTTCATGGCTTTGCATATACTTATTTTTCTTATATGTACCCATTTCATGTATTCATAACTATGTATATACTTATACCTATTAACTTGTAAGCGATTGACAAATCAAATAAATAAATAAATAAATGTTAGTAATACTGTAATATATATATATATTTATTCCCCAACTGCCACTGAAACACTTCCAGAGCCAGTGGCCTTCAGATTATCTCTGTATTATTTTCAGGGTCTGGCCCTACAATCTATTCTGCTCAGCACCGTTTCCCTCCTTAAGTGTTTCTGGTGACCTGTCATTATTTTGTCCATATTTTTATTACACGATAGGATTTGGGGGGGGGGGCATTAAGGAAAAAGGAAGAAATAACTAGGGTGCTTCCGAAAACGGAAACCCGTTAGCAGCCTCTCAGCTGAGTGGCGAGTAGACCTCGACACCCCTACTCTAAGTGCATATCCAACAGGCCTTCCTACTTCTGCTTTCCCCACAACAACAACCCTGCGAGGTGAGCTGGGCTGAGAAAGAAATTGGCCTAAAGTCACCAAGGCAGCTTTCATGGTTAAGGTGGAACTAGAATTCACTATCTCCTCATGATTGGTGCAAAGTCACCTGATGGCTTTCATGCCTAAGGTGGGACTAGAACTCACCGTCTCCTGGGGATTGGTCCAAAGTCACCCAGTTGGGTTTCATGCCTAAGGTGGAACTAGAACTCACCATTTCTTGGTGATTGGCCCAAAGTCACCCAGCCGGCTTTCATGGGTAAGGCGGGACTAGAACTCACCGACTCCTGGTGATTGGCCCAAACTCACCCAGTGGCTTTCATGGCTAAGGCAGGACTAGAACTCACCATTTCCTGGTGATTGGTACAAAGTCACCTGGTGACTTTCATGCCTAAGGGACAGCCACTAGCCTAAGGCGGGACTAGAACTCACCGTCTCCTGGGGTTGGCCCAAAGTCACCCAGCTGGCTTCATGCCTAAGGCGGGACTAGAACTCACCGTCTCCTGGGGATTGGCCCAAAGTCACCCAGCTGGCTTTCATGCCTAAGGCGAGGACTAGAACTCCCCATCTCCCACTTTCTAACCAGGTGCCTTCACCACGAGACAAATCTGGCTGTAATTTATGCGCTAATGAGATCCAACCGGATTACACCCATTTGCATTCTGTGGCTATTACGGCATAACAGGCCCTCCATTATTTGGTGAAAACCAGGTTTGACTACAGAAACATGTAGAAACTCTGAATCAGGCTGTGCCAGGATCTGGTCTTATCCCAGTGAGGCTTCAATGTCATTTCTGATTAAGAAAACAAGAAGCTTGTTTTAGGAAAAAAATAAAAGTAGCATTCTAGAGGGGTCAGCCTTCCAATATTTGGAAGGCTTCAAAGAAGAGAGGGTAGAATGATTTTCCCAAGCCCCCAAAGGCAGGACCAGAAACCATGGATGGAAACTAATCAAGGAGAGAAGCAATCTGGAATTAAGGAGGAACTGCCTAGCGGAGAGGACAATCAATCGGTGGAACTGCTTGCCACCAGAGCTTGTGGGTGCTACAACACTGGAGGTTTTCAAGAACAGATTGGACCGTTGCTTGTCTGAAGCGCTATAGGATTTCCTGCCTGAAGGTTGGACTAGAAGACCTCCAAGGTCCCATCCAGCCTCCGGATTATGAAAGAGATAGACAGACAGACAGATGGAGGAAGGGATGATTGGGTGGGTAGATGTATGTATGTATGTATGTATGTATGTATGTATGTATGTATGTATGTAAGGAAGGAAGGAAGGAAGAAGGAAGGAAGGAAGGAAGGAAGGAAGGAAGGAAGGAAGGAAATAGAGGAAGGGAGGGAGGAGAAAAAGGGAGGGAGGGAGGAAGGAAGGGAAGGAGAGGGAGGAAGGAAGGGAGGGAGGAAGGAAATAGAGGAAGGAGGAGGGAAAAGAAAAGGGAGGGAGGGAGAAGGAAGGAAGGAAGGGAAGGAAAGGAAGGAAGGAAGGAAATAGAGAGGAGGGAGGAGGAGAAAAAGGAGGGGAGGAAGGAAGAAGGGAGAAGGAAGGAAGGAAGGAAGGAAGGAAATAGAGGAAGGGAGGGAGGAGAAAAAGGGAGGGAGGGAGGGAGGGAGGGAGGAAGGAAGGAAGGAAGGAAGAGTTTGCCTCCAGGCGTTGTGGCTGCTCCATCACTGGAGGCTTTTAAGAAGAGATTGGACACACCCATTTGTCTGAAATGGTCTCGGGTCTCCTGCTTTAGCAGCGGATCAGACTAGACCACCTCCAAGGTCCCTTCCAGTTCTATTCAGATTGATTGATTACTGGATCTTCTGTAGTTCAAACCCACCACCGTTTTTTCCCCCTATTTTTTTCCATGGGTGATCTCCAACAGCTTCTTGAAGGTTGTGATGTTCCAGAGGTCTCGATCGTTCTCCCCGAAACTGTAGTAGGGTGCTAGTAGAGCTTATGTACTTATGGAGTGTGCCTTTTCTGGTGTCAGGTGTGAAAAATCACATCCAAGACCGGGCAGCCAGTTGTATGAAATGGTCTAGGGTCTCCTGTTTGAGCAGGGGGTCGGACTAGACCACCTCCAAGGTCCCTTCCAGCTCTATTCCGATTGATTGATTTTGTAGCACGTATTAGAAGTCATTTGCTTGCTCAAAGCAGGCAGGGTTTCCTGGACTCATTTATCCGGAGAGGCGAGCCTTTCTGATGCCTTTTAAAAACTCTTCTTTTCTTCCAATCTATTTCTCCTTCCCACGAGCGCCGCGCCATGAATCACTCCTCATTTTCAGCGCGTGGTGGGTCTGCTTTGGGTTGTAAAATTTCCCATTAGTGTCAAGCCCTGCTAAATAGCCGGCAGCATCCTTCCCTTCGTTTTGTCATTCCGAACACTCCGTTTCCTTTAATGGCAGAGAACCTGACCTATGCAGCTCACATGGAAGAGATGCGATTGAGTGCGCAGAGAACGCGTCAGTTTAGCAAATCCGTAGCTCCGTGGAGAAACTGGCTTTCACGGGAGGAAAAACAGGAGGAGGATTGAGGGGTCCTTGATGCTCACGGAGCTTGGTTGTTTTCTTGCAGTCAGATAGATAGATAGATAGATAGATAGATAGATAGATAGATAGATAGATAGAAAGAAAGAAAGAAAGAAAGAAAGAAAGAAAGAAAGAAAGAAAGAAAGAAAGAATCCTTTTATTGGCCAAGTGTGATTGGACTCACAAGGAATTTGTCTTGGTGCAAATGCTCTCAGTGTACATAAAAGAAAAGATACATTCGTCAAGAGTTAAGAATCATCAGGTGCAACACTTAATGATAGTCATAGGGTAGACCCAACTAGAGAACATCATCAGTTGTAGAAGGGAGTGGGGTTTGCGGGGAGGAGGAGGAGGAGGTGGAGGACGAAGACTGTGGGGTCTTTAGTGCTCTTTGAACTTGATTGTTTTCTTGCAGACATTTTATTACCCAGCCAGAGAACGTCATCAAGGCTGGAAGGTTTGTGGGGAGGAGGAGGAGGAGGAGGATTGAGGGGTCCTTGATGCTCACTGATCTTGGTTGTTTTCTTGCAGTCATATAGATAGATAGATAGATAGATAGATAGATAGATAGATAGATAGATAGATAGACAGAAAGAAAGAAAGAAAGAAAGAAAGAAAGAAAGAAAGAAAGAAAGAAAGAAAGAAAGAAAGAAAGAAAGAAAGAATCCTTTTATTGGCCAAGTGTGATTGGACTCACAAGGAATTTGTCTTGGTGCAAATGCTCTCAGTGTACATAAAAGAAAAGATCCATTCGTCAAGAGTCAAGAATCATAACGTACAACACTGAATGATAGTCATAGGGTACAATCCGCAATCAAATCATACTAGGAAACAGTCAATATAAATCATAAGGATACAAGCGACAAAGTTACAGTCATGCAGTCACAAGTGGGAGGGGATGGGCGATAAGGAGTGATGAGAAGATTAACAGTGATAGTAGTCCAGACTTTATAAATAGTTGGAGAGTGTTGAGGGAATTATTTGTTTAGCAGAGTGATGGCATCTGGGGGAAAAACCATCCTTGTGTCTATTGTTCTGGTGTGCAGGGCTCTATAGCCTCGTTTTGAGGGTGGGAGTTGAAGCAGTTTATGTCCGGGATGTGAGGGGTCTGTAGATATTTTCACAGCCCACTTTTGGACTCATGCAATATACAGGTCCTTCGTGGAAGGCAGGTTGGTAGCAAGGAGGAGAAGTAAAATCAGGTGAAATATTACTACCACTTTATAAAGCCTGAGCAAGGCCACACCTGGAATCCTCCGTCCATTTTGGTTGCCATATCACAAAAAAGGGGGTTGAGACTTTGGGAAAAAGTGCAGAGAAAAGCAACCAAGAGGCTTAAAAGCCCAGAGACAAAAACGTACGAAGAAGGGATTGCAGAGTTTGGGCCTGGCCGGTCTAGAGAAAAGAAGGACTAGGGGACAGTGGTGGGATTCAAAGATGTTTTTTTTTTTTTTTTACCACCGGTTCGGTGGGCGTGGCTTGGTGGGAGCGCTTTGTGTGCGTGCACACACTTTGTGTGCATGCGTGCACCAAACATGCACTCTGCACAGGCTCAGAGGCATTCCAACTCACCTCCTGCCGCGCAAAGCAGCCACATTTCAAAAGCAGAGAATCAAGGTGAGTATAGGATCCCGGGGAGGCAGGTGGGCCCAACAACAGAGAACTGATTCGATCTCTGAGGCTCATTGGCGCTACCGGCTCAGCCGAACCGTGGCGAATACCACCACTGCTGGGGGACGACGGGACATGATAGTGGTATTCTACTATTTGAAGGGCTACCGCAAAGAAGAAGACGGAATCGAACTATTCTCCAAAGTGCCTGAAGGCAGAACAAGAAGCAAAGGATGAAAACGATTTATTTATTTATATTATTTTGTCAAGCGATTATAAGATAACAGGTATAAGTATAAATATAGTTATGAATACATGAAATGGGTACGTATAAGAAAAAGAAACAATAGGACAGGGACGGTAGGCACGTTGGTGCGCTTATGCACGCTCCCTACAGACCTCTTAGGAAAAGGGTGAGGTCAAGAGTAGACAGTCTAAGGTTAAAGTTTTTGGGGTTTGGGGAAGAAACCACAGAGTCAGGTAGAATATTCCAGACATTGACCACTTGGTTGCTGAAGTTGTATTTCCTGCAATCAAGTTTGGTGTGATTAACCTTGAGTTTGTATCTATTTTGGGCTCTTGTGTTGTTATGGTTGAAGCTGAAGTATTCATTGACAGGTAGGACATTGCAATGTATGATTTTATATACTATAGATCGGACCGGAGGCGGCGTAGTTGTAGGTTTTCTAGGTCTAGAATTTCAAGTCAAACTATTCTCCAAAGCAGGACAAGGCAGGACGAGAAGCAAAGGATGAAAACTAATGAAGGAGAGAAGCCACTTAGAAATAAGGAGAAATACTCCAATAGGGAGAATACACTAATTCATCTGTGGAACAGGTTGCCTCCAGAAGTTGTGGCACAGCTGGCTGGGGGGATTTGGGGAGTTGAAGTCCACATATCATAATATTGCTGGGGTCAAGAAACCTTGCCATAAACCCTGAGCAGAAATGACCCAGAGAAACGATTGCTTTGCTTTTCGATTCTCCTGTGAACACTACTCCGTCTTACGACCAGTAGGGTGCACTAACACCCAAGAGAAGCTGGCGTTGCCACTCGCTTAACCAGAAAAACTCATCTCTTTTGACGGCCGTGCCAAACTCTGCAAGTCCGCTGGCTGCCAGAATGAGCTGAAATCACCACTTTTCTTTAAAATGAGATGGTCCATGACTGCAATGCGAGGGTAGAAAAAAAAAAGAGATTTTTAGCGCACCGAGAAGAATTGAACTCATCCCCAGTTGGAGGGAGGCTCTTCCAACTGCATCCAATTCATAACAGCTCGGGTTCCTTTGTAAATAAAAATTAGTTGGAATGAACAGCCCCAAATGTTTTGGGAGGGTTTGTTCCCTGTAATCTCTCATCAGAAGACCTGGTAATCCTGTATTTCTAGAAGTTTGTTAGATACGACGTAGTTTTCTTTTTTGTCTTCATCAGCTGCTGAATCAGCTCATTGGGCCAGAACTCTAAAGTGTCACTTTGAGATTGTGCCACCGCCAAAAAACTGCACCCTAAAACAAAGGTGCAGAGGTTAAGTTTTGCTTCATCTAGGGAAATATTGTAATTTCACCTTAGTGCATAGCACGGATGAGGTTGCCTGCTTTGATAATGAAATGTCTGCAAGACATCTGCCACGTCAACAAAGTCAGAGGGCTTCAAGGACCCTACAGTTGTCCTCCTCCTCCTCCTCCTCCTCCTCCTCCTCCTCCTCCTCCTCCTCCTCCTCCTCCTCCTCCTCCTCCTCCTCCTCCTCCTCCTCCATAAACCCCAGATCCTTCTGACACTGATGATGTTACCTACTTGGGTCTTGAAACATTGACAAGAAAACTGCCAAGTTCAGAGAGCTCCAAGGACCCCACAATCACCTTCTCCTTCTCCCTTTCCTTCTCCTCCTTCCCCTTTCCTCCCCCCCTCCCCTCCTCCCCCCTCCTCTCTGCAAGCCCCACTCCGTTCTAGCAGTGCTACCAGTTATCTGTCATGAAATGTCTGCAGAAAATCCCAAGGTCGAGAATGCCAAGGACCCCACACTTCTCCGCAAACCTCATTCACTCCCAGGTCTGATGATGTTACCCCTCTGGGTGATGAAACGTCTGCAAGAAAACCCCCAAGCTCAGAGAGCACCGAGGACTCCACAGTCTTCCTCTATCTCCTCCTCCTCCCCCTTTTCCTCCTCCTCCTCTTCCCTCCTCCTCCTCCTCTTCCTCCTCTTCCCTCCTCCTCCTCCAACCGCCCTCCCTTCTAGCACTGATGCTGTTACCTAGTTGGGTCATGAAACGCCTGCAAGAAAACCCCCAAGCTCAGGGAACACCAAGCTTGGCCCCTCATTTCAACCCAGAGCTACAATTCAACTATTCTACTGGTGCACCAGTATATTTTGAAGCGTCTGGTCAGGCCGATGTTGAAGCTTAAACACGGTGGCTGGGGTTTTCCCCCCCCCTTCCCTGCTTGGGAAACGCATTAGTAGGTTCCAAGGGCTTCAAAGTCAAGAATATTTCATTTCCCCACTTGAGTGGATCGGCGTGTCCTTCTCGTTTGCTGGCGAAGCAAATCCTGACATGACGCCCGAGTCACTTGCGGCTGGCTGTCACAATTGATCAGTTCTTGTGGACCGAGCCTCCCGTGGAGTCAAAAAACATCGTCCGTGGGCTCAGATGGTTCCATCAGGAACTGTCTCTCTCTTCACAAACCAATTTATTAGCCTCCGCGCCGAGTAAATGGGATTTGGTTCGTCGGCATTAATATGTCATTGGACAAATTCATTCTCTCCCGCTTTTAAGTTCCTTTTCTGACAGCCCGCCGAGAACCGCAAGGAAGGCTTTTGCCGTGCCCTGGCAGGGATTCACACACAAGATATCCCTTCCCTCTGCCAGCGAATTCATATTTTTGATCTAAAACATTAGGGAAATGTGGAAATGTTATGAACAGATGACACGTTCTATCCAAGCAGGGAGGTAGTTTAAGGAGGGAGAACTGCTCTTGAAGTCATTCGAGTAAAATAACTTCCTGGATTCTTTTCTATGATCGGTGTTGGGTTTTTAGTAAACATAGGGGTTGACCCTGGGAGTAGGGTTGCCGCAAATAATCCAGGTGTAGCATCAAGGATTTGCCAACTCAGACAAAGAAACAATTAACAGCAGCCTAATGAAAGCACAACCAAGAAGAAGGCAACTGATACGGAAAGGGCAAGCCACTAGTATATGAAAAGACAGCCGATCCCATTGCCTACTAGCAGTGATGATGTTACATAGTTGGGTCATGTAACGTCTGTAAGAAACCCACCGAGCTCAGAGAGCAACAAGGACCCCACAGTCCTCAAAACCAGCCGGCTCGGGGCGCTCCAGCGGCGAGCCCAGACGGAAACCGCGCACGATCGCGGATTTCTGTCTGTCGCCGAAGCCCTTCAAACCGGAAGTTTTCCAAGGACCCCACAGTCCTCCTCTCCCCTCCTCCTCCCTTTCATCTTCCTCCTCCTCACCCAACTCCCTTCCAGCACTGACGATGTTACATTGTTGGGTAATGAAATGCCTGCCAGAAAATAACACAGCACAGAGACCACCAAGGTCCCCTCAGTTCACCTCCTCCTCCTCCTCCTCCTCCTCCTCCTCCTCCTCCTCCTCCTCCTCCTCCTCCTCCTCCTCCTCCTCCTCCTCCTCCTCCTCCTCCTCCTCCTCCTCCTCCCTGCAAACCCCACTCTAGCATTGATGGTGTTTTTTAGTTGGGTCATGAAACGTCTGCAAGGAAACAGAAAGCGCAGAGAGCACCAAGTTCTCCTCCTCCCCCCACTCTTCCTCCTCCTCCTAACCTCCCCTCCTCCTCCCCCCACTCTTCCTCCTCCTCCTCCACCACCTCCTCCTCCTCCTCCTCCTCCCCCTCCTCCTCCTCCTCCATTTCACAAACCCCACTCCCTTCTAGCACTGATGATGTTCCCTAGATGAGTCGTGAAATGTCTACAAGGAAACCGCCCAGCTCAGAGTGCGCGGAAGGGCCCACAATCGAACGGCCTTCTTGACTTCCTCCCTGACTTCCTCCTCCCTTAACGGATTAAATCGGTGTTTATTTATGGACTTACCACACTCTTGACTCTTATCACTTACGCCGTCTTGAATTCTTATTGCATTTCCTTCTAGCGGCTAATCCCCTTTGGTGATTGGCAGTTGCTCTTTCATTTATTTTTATTTTTTGGGGGGGTGGAAAGCTCTCTTTCTTTTTTGTCTAAGGGAAGCAGGGACGAGAAGTGGAATAAAAGAGTCAGAGAACAGGTTAGGCCAGTTTTTTTGCACGCTGTCAAAGCCAATGTTGAGCATACAAACAGCTCAGGGCTAAAATGGGCGGGTATAATTCAATCCCGGAGACAGCTGCACTTTAGGTAGAAGGGGAAGAAAAAAAAATCAGAGATGGGTGTAATTTGAAAAGACAACCCCAGTGGGAAAAAAATAGCCTGGAAGGAAGAGAGGAAGGGAGGGGGTTGGCAGTCAAACATCTCAGAAGTCACTCTGTCTTGTCTTTGGCCTTGGGTTGCTTGATGGGGGTGAGGTGGGGGAAAACAGGTCTAAATTTAACCCTGGGAAGACCAGGTCACGGTGGATACAGGAATTATTGGTTTGTGAAGGTTCTCCATCCTCGTTTCTGGATGAGATGTAGAACACCAGATAACAGATAGTCAGAGTTGGAAGGGACCTTGGAGGTCATCTAGTCCAATCCCCAATCCAAGCAGGAGATCCTACACCGTTTCTGACAGACGGGAGTCCAGCCTCTTCTTGAAAGCCTCCAGGGATGAAGCTCCCACAACTTCCGAGGGCAAATTCTGTTCCATGGGTTGATGGTTCTCCCTGTCAGAAAATGTCTCCTTATTTCCAGGTTGAATCTCTCCTGGATCAGTTTCCATCCATTGTTCCTTGTCTGGCCTTTGGGGGCTTTGGAGAATAGCTTGACCCCCTTCCTCCTCTCTGGGGCAGCCCCTCAAATATTGGAAGATGCTATCCTGTCTCCCCTGGTCCTTCTCTTCCCTAGACTAGCCAGGCCCAGTTCCTGCAACCGTTCATCATATGTTTTAGTCTCCAGTCCCCTCATCATCCTGGTTGCTCTTCTCTGCACTTTTTCTAGAATCTCAGCAACTTTTTTATAATGTGGTGGCCAAAACTGGATGCAGTACTCTACGTGTGGTCTTACTAAGGCTTTATAGAGTGGTATTAGTACCTCCCTTGATCTCGATTGTATCCCTCTGTTAATGCAACTTAGGATTGCATTGGCTTTTTTGGCTGCTGCTGCACACGGCTGGCTCCTATTTAGCTGGTTGTCCACTAAGACTCCAAGATTCCTCTCCCAGTTCCTGCTATTGAGTCTGGTTTCACCCAGTCTATGTGTGTCTTTTGGGTTTTTCTTGCCTAAGTGTAAAGCTTTACTTTTCTCTACATTGAATTTCATTTTGTTAGATGCCACTTAAAGATGAGCCAGTGTTGTGTTGCAGCTGCCATAAAAGCCAATGCAATCCTAGGCTGCATTAATACAGGGCTAGAATCAAGACCACTTGAAGTGTTAATAACAAGGGTGGGCTTCAAATTTTTTTTAGCAAAGGGTTCTCTGCTGGGTGGGCATGGCCTGCACCATGGTGGGTGGGGGGCATTTTTACCCTTCCCAGGCCCTGGAGGCTTTCCTTGAGCCCCCGGGAGCGCAAAAATGGCTTCCTCGGGCTCCGGAGGGCCGCTAGAGGCAAAAACGGACCCATTTCCAGTCTTCTGGAACCTTCTGGAAGGCCTCTTTTTTTGCCCTCCATGAGCCTCCATGCAGGCTCTGTGCTTACCTGGCATCCAAAATTGGCCACGTCAGGACTCCTGGAGGGGTGGGGCGGTGTAGGCAGGGCCAGCTATGGGTGAGATTTACTAGTTTGCTGAACTGGCCATAACATTAGCTACTGGTTCGCCCGAACGAGGGTGAACCAGTAGCAGCCCAACCCTGGTTAATACCGCTTTATAATGACAGTTTATAAGGCCACCCTTGGAATCCTGCATCCAGTTTTGGTCGCCACGATGTAAAAAAGATCTAGAAATTCTAGAAAGAGTGCAGAGAAGAGCAACCAGGATGATGAGGGGGCTGGAGGCTCAAACATACAATGAATGACTGCAGGAACTGGGCCTGGCTAGTCTAGGGAAGAAAAGGACCAGGGGAGACAGGAGAGCATCTTCCAATATTTGAGGGGCTGCCCCAACGAAGAAGAGGGGGTCCACCTGTTCTCCAAAGCACCAGAAGGCAAGACTAGAAATGATGGATGGAAACTCATCAAGGAGAGAAGCAACCTGGGACTAGAATAGAATAGAATAGAATAGAATAGAATAGAATAGAATAGAATAGAATAGAATAGAATAGAATAGAATAGAATAGAATAGAAATTAGAATAGAATAGAATAGAATAGAATAGAACAGAATAGAATAGAAATTAGAATAGAATAGAATAGAAATTAGAATAGAATAGAATAGAAATTAGAATAGAATAGAATAGAACAGAATAAGGGAATAGAATAGAACAGAATAGAATAGAAAATAGAATAGAATAGAATAGAAATTAGAATAGAATAGAATAGAATAGAATAGAATAAGGGAATAGAATAGAACAGAATAGAATAGAATAGAAAATAGAATAGAATAGAATAGAACAGAATAGAATAGAAATTAGAATAGAATAGAATAGAATAGAATAGAATAGAATAGAACAGAATAAGGGAATAGAATAGAATAGAATAGAATAGAACAGAACAGAATAGAATATTGGAATGAAGAATAGAATAGAATAGAATATTGGAATGAAGAATAGAGTAGAATAGGAATAGGAATAGGAATAGGAATAGGAATAGGAATAGAATAGAATAGAATAGAATAGAATAGAATAGAATTCTTTATTGGCCAAGTGTGATTGGACACACAAGGAATTTGTCTTGGTGCAAATGCTCTCAGTGTACATAAAAGAAAAGAGACATTTGTCAAGAGTCAAGAATCATCAGGTACAACACTTAATAATAGTCAGAGGGTACAATAAGCAATCATACCAGGAAATAGTCAGTATAAATCATAAGGACACAAACAATAAAATTACAGTCATACAGTCACAAGCGGGAGGGGATGGGTGATAAAGGAGT
The DNA here is from genome assembly GCF_049901715.1 of Pseudonaja textilis. Lineage (NCBI taxonomy): Eukaryota > Metazoa > Chordata > Lepidosauria > Squamata > Elapidae > Pseudonaja > Pseudonaja textilis. The sequence continues at coordinate 2,108,133 of NC_141992.1, read as the reverse complement.
GATGAGAAGGTTGATAGTAATAGTAGTGCAGACTTTGTCAATAGTGGGACAGTGTGGAGGGAATTATGTGTTTAGCAGAGTGAGGGTGTTTGGGAAAAAACTCCCCTTGTGTCTAGTTGTTCTGGTGTGCAGGGCTCTATAGCTTCCTTTTGAGGGTAGGAGTTGAAACAGTTTATGTCCGGGATGTGAGGAGTCTGTAGATATTTTCACAGCCCTCTTTTTGACTCCTGTAGGTCCTCAACTGAAGGCAGATTGGTAGTAATTGTTTTTTTCTGAATAGAATAGAATTTTACTGTCACTTTGAATGTACACTAATCGGTATACATTAAAAATGAAATTTTGTTGCATGCAGCTCTCAATGGGTTGCCACCTCCAATTTTACACTCCATAAACACAACAAGATTAAATAAATAAAGAAGTACAAACTTATGTAGGTGACCACATATATGATACAACACAGAGGAACAACACCTTTTAGTTATACATGTTTATGGCAAGAAAAAAACAACAACACGGATCTCGTGAGTTTACCAGACGGATGGCCCAGGGAACAAAACTGTTACAGCATCTGGTTGTCCTGCTAACTTTGGGATGGAATCCAGATCACCTGAAGTTTTGGTTGGCACAATATATATATATATTTTAAAAAAGAGCCACCTATCAGAAAAGAATCAAGCTCAGAGAGCATTAAGGATGACTAAATCAGCCTGGATATTGAAATTTTCTTCCAAGCGAAGAGATATTTCTTATCTATGTGCCTGTCAATTCCACGTTTCAATGGACTCTCGCTCCATCTAGTTATGAAACCGGTTTAAGAGAACCAAGAAGCAGGAAGGTCTCAGGTGAGCACCAAGACATGGAGCCAACGAATGCAAGAATTTAACATTCATGCTTGCGTTGTTAGCATTCCACAACGTTCACAACTGAATTCTGGCAGTGAGCTTTAAGGGACCTCACCAAGGAACCATAATTCAGTGTCTGCCCTCCTGGAGATGTTATTGAGTAAGAGTAAGACCTTTTCCAAAACAGGCCAAACCAGATTCCTGCCATGTTGGAGGTTGAGATCTATCTGTTTTTGGTTGGGAGAAGAAGATTGAAGGAGAGATTAACTCTGTTGGAGACCTGTTGGACAAAGCCAAGAGGGCAATCCTGTTTGGCGAAGCTGCATCCAATACTCAAATACAGCTCATCTGTCTGGAATCTGCACTGTATATCGGACATCAATACCATCGAGTGAGCCCAGAAGTATTAGAAGTATTTCACGAGAAGAGTCCTCCACTCCTCTGCTTGCAACGGAATATCCTACACCACCAGGCTTGAAATTTTGGGCTTGGATGACCTTGAACTATGCTGCCTACAGTTGGACTTAAGTGTAGCACACAAAATTATATCTATTACAATGTCCTTCCCGTCAATGACTACTTCAGCTTCAACCGCAGCAATACAAGAGCACAACACAGCAGATACAAACTCAGTGTAAACTGCTCCAAACTCGATTGCAGAAACTACGACTTCAGCCACAGAATGGTCAATGCCTGGAATGCGCTACCTGATTCTGTAGTTATATCCTCTAACATCCTCACTCCTTTAGCCTCAAACTATCCTCTATTGACCTCACCCCATTCCTAAGAGGTCTGTAAGGGGCCTGCATACGAGCACCAAGGTGTCCTATTGTCCCCATTTATTCGTTCCTATTTCCTGAATTCTTACTCATGTTTATACTTATGCTGGTTATCTTGTAAGCGATTGATAAATCAAGCAAACAAACAAATAAATATATAAAATAAGAATGGAACAGCGAGTCATCCTACCATAAAACTCTTCCATGGATCTCTTGCTCAAGTTTTGAGAGCTAGGCAAAAGTTTCCCCTACCTCTCTTCTGAATTTTTTTAAATATATATTTTATTAATACATTTTAATACATTTTATTTTGATATCACAGAAAAAAATTCCATATCAATCTGAACAGCATGTTGTCTGGACACAATTAGTTTTTAAGTAGAACTACAATATTAACCAACATTAAGCGTAATAATAAGCGTAATAAACATCTCAGTAATAATCGCAAAAGAGTAATCGAATTAGTTTATCCATCTTACAAAACTTTTAGTACAAAAGTTTTTTTATTCCCTTTTACATTTTATTAGATTCTAATCTCTGATTCTATAAGTTAATCATTGATAAAGCAAGTCCCATGTCAAGAAATATTTCTTTTCTTGTAAATGTTAATCTATCCATCTCAGCACATTCTAATATTTTTTTTTATAACACTTTCATCTCTAGGGATCTTTTCATTTTTCTATTGTTGCGCGAACACAATTCTTGCTGCCATTAATACATGTACAATTAAATATGTTTTTCCTTTGTCATATTGTTCTGGTAATATACCCCACAAGAATATCTCTGGTTTCAAATCTATATGTCATTTTATCATTTTTTTTCTAACCAAGTATGTATTTTAGTCCAATATTTTTTTTGCCTTTGAGCATGTCCACCATACGGTAGTATGAACCTGATATCTGATGACACTTCCAACGTTTCCTCTCTTCTGAATTTTAGATTAGATTTGATTTGATTTAACAGAGTGGGAAGGGACCTTATAGGTCATCTAGTCCAACCCCCCGCCCAAGCAGGAGACCCTACACCATTTCTGACAGAGGGCAGTCCAGTCTCTTCTTGAAAGCTTCCAGGGATGAAGCTCCCACAACTTCATATATTTGTAATGGCTGCAAACTAATCAAAGGAGTAGAAGCAACCTGGAATTTCCAAGGCATGCGCGTGTGCGCTCCTGTTTCGGTGCTGAAAAGGTTAGCCACCACTGGTATAGGGTTGAACTAGAAGGCCTCCAAAGTCCCTGGACCTTCTGTTTATTCTGTTATTGTGCAAATGGCAACAGTTGGACATGGAGGACTGTGAGGTGCTTGGTGCTGTCTGAGCCTGGCTGTTTTCTTGCAGAGGTTCAACCGAGGAACATCTCCAGTTCTAGAAGGATGGGTGGAATCTAGTTGGGTCAGGAAAGGCTTAGAAGAAGACAACCAAGCCTCAAAGAGCACCAAGGACACCCCCATATATGCTGCCGGGTTCACACATGCTGTAAGTTAAGGCAGGCATTATCAGGTGAGCTGGACTAGAAGACCTCCAACCGGTTACTCTGAGATCCAACAGGTTGAAGCACAGGTAAAGCTGGCAGGATGGGATGGTCTGGATAAGCGATGTCCACAGTGGTGATAAACTCTGGTTATCCACCTTTAGGGTTGACGTCAAGAGTTGCAGGAAGAAAGGGTTCATCAATAAAAGGCTCATTCTTGGGTTATCTTCTGAAGTGATTTCATTCCCTGCTTCCCTCAATAGTTCATAAAACCCATGGGAGATCAGACGGTTGCATAAGTTTTCCTCATTCTTGGATAGCTGTTCAGCATATAAAGATGGCCAACTCTGGGCTGCTTAAGGGAGAAACGGAAGGACAAGGAGGAAGTTCCGAGGGTCCATCAACACAGTCATTAGACATTATTCCTCAGGACAATTTTCCATCTCTGGTAGGTCTTAATACATTCATGGGTGAGACTGAAGGCTTGGAATGCATTTTGACAAATTAGGATGTTCCTTAACTTCCAGAAAGCTAAGCCAGCATTCTGTTGCGTGAGGATTTAGGTTCCTGGGCATAAAGGGACTCCTCTCCTTTTCCTTTTTTCTGTTCCTTTTCCTTCCCCTTCTCTTTTTCTCCTTCTCCTCCTTCTCCTCCTCTTCTTCCCCCTTTCTTTCTCTGCACCTGTTATCTAGCCGTTTGTACAACAAGTCCCATGTTGTGTAATACTCTCTTTCCCCTTCATCTTTGACTTCCATTGTTAACCGATCTAATTCGGCCCATTCTAATATTTTCTTTATTTTCTTTCCGTCTGGAGGTGTACTTCCGTTTTTATAATTTTGTGCATACGTAATTCTAGCTGCTGTTATTACATGTAACATTAAGTATATGGTTCTTTTATTGTATTAGAATAGAATAGAATAGAATAGAATAGAATAGAATAGAATAGAATAGAATAGAATAGAATAGAATAGAACAGAATAGAAATCTTAATTGACCAAGTGTGATTGGACACACAAGGAATTTGTCTTTGGTGCAAATGCTCTCAGTGTGCATAAAAAAAGAGACATTCGCCAAGAGTCAAGAATCATAAAATCCAACACTTAATGATAGTCATAGGGTACAATAATAATAGAATAGAATCATAATAGAATAGAATAGAATTCTTTTATTGGCCAAGTGTGATTGGACACACAAGGAATTTGTCTTTGGTGCAAATGCTCTCAGCGTACATAAAAGAAAAAGAGACATTTGTCAAGAGTCAAGAATCATCAGGTCCAACACTTAATGATAGTCATAGGGTTCAATAAGAATAGAATAGAATAAAATAGATAATAGGAATAGAATAGAACAGAACAGAACAGAACAGAACAGAACAGAATAGAATAGAATAGAATACAATAGAATTCTTTATTGGCCAAGTGTGATTGGACACACAAGGAATTTGTCTTGGTGCAAATGCTTTCAGTGTACATAAAAGAAAAGAGACATTTGTCAAGAGTCAAGAATCATCAGGTACAACACTTAATGATAGTCAGAGGGTACAATAAGAATAGAATAGAATAGATAATAGGAATAGAATAGAATAGAACAGAACAGAACAGAATAGAATAGAATAGAATTCTTTATTGGCCAAGTGTAATTGGACACACAAGGAATTTGTCTTTGGTGCAAATGCTCTCAGTGTACATAAAAGAAAAAGAGACATTCGTCAAGAGTCAAGAATCATCAGGTACAACATTTAATGATAGTCATAGGGTTCAATAAGAATAGAATAGAATAAAATAGGTAATAGGAATAGAATAGAATAGAATAGAATAGAATAGAATAGAATAGAATAGAATAGAATAGAATAGAATAGAATTCTCTATTGGCCAAGTGTGATTGGACACACAAGGAATTTGTCTTGGTGCAAATGCTTTCAGTGTACATAAAAGAAAAGAGACATTTGTCAAGAGTCAAGAATCATCAGGTACAACACTTAATGATAGTCAGAGGGTACAATAAGAATAGAATAGAATAGATAATAGGAATAGAATAGAATAGAACAGAACAGAACAGAATAGAATAGAATAGAATTCTTTATTGGCCAAGTGTGATTGGACACACAAGGAATTTGTCTTTGGTGCAAATGCTCTCAGTGTACATAAAAAAAAAGAGACATTCGTCAAGAGTCAAGAATCATCAGGTACAACATTTAATGATAGTCATAGGGTTCAATAAGAATAGAATAGAATAAAATAGGTAATAGGAATAGAATAGAATAGAATAGAATAGAATAGAATTCTCTATTGGCCAAGTGTGATTGGACACACAAGGAATTTGTCTTGGTGCAAATGCTTTCAGTGTACATAAAAGAAAAGAGACATTTGTCAAGAGTCAAGAATCATCAGGTACAACACTTAATGATAGTCAGAGGGTACAATAAGAATAGAATAGAATAGATAATAGGAATAGAATAGAATAGAACAGAACAGAACAGAATAGAATAGAATAGAATTCTTTATTGGCCAAGTGTGATTGGACACACAAGGAATTTGTCTTTGGTGCAAATGCTCTCAGTGTACATAAAAGAAAAAGAGACATTCGTCAAGAGTCAAGAATCATCAGGTACAACATTTAATGATAGTCATAGGGTTCAATAAGAATAGAATAGAATAAAATAGGTAATAGGAATAGAATAGAATAGAATAGAATAGAATAGAATAGAATTCTCTATTGGCCAAGTGTGATTGGACACACAAGGAATTTGTCTTGGTGCAGATGCTCTCAGTGTACATAAAAGAAAAGAGACATTTCCCTGGTAGTATGCCTAATAAAAATACTTCTGTTTTTAGGTCTCTTTGTTGTGCTGTCATTTCTTCTAGCCATCTTTTTATCTTTAACCAATTATTTTCACATATGATAGTAGCTCAATAGTAGTAACTGTGAGAGGGATTTTGGAGTCCTAGTGGACAACCATTTAAATATGAGCCAGCTACAGCTGCCCAAAAAGCCAACACAGTTCTAGGCTGCATCAAGAGAGGGATAGAATCAAGATCACGTGAAGTGTTGATACCACTTTATAAGGCCTTGGTGAGGCCACACCTGGAATATTTGCATCCAGTTTTGGTCACCACACTATAAAAAAAGATGTTGAGACTTTTGAAAGAGAGCAGAGAAGATCATCCAGGATGATTAAGGGACTGGAGGCTAAAAAAATATGAAGAACGGTTGCAGGAATTGGGTTTGTCTAATCTGATGAAAAAAAGGACTAAGAGTGACATGATAGCAGTGTCCCAATATCTCAGGGGCTGCCCCAAAGAAGAGGGAGTCAAGCTATTCTCCAAAGCATCAGAATGAAGAATAAGAAGCAATGGATGGAAACTTAATTAAAGGAGAGAAGCAACTTAGAACTAAGGAGGAATTTCCTGACAGTGAGAACAATTAATCAGTGGAACTACTTGCCTCCAGAGGTTGTCAATGCTCCAACACTGGAAGTTTTAAAAAATATGTTGGACAACCATTTGTTTGAAATGGTGCAGATCAGGGGTCTCCAACCTTTTGGACCTCAGGGACCACCAAACTCATAATTTTAAATCCCGTGGACCACTAATATGAATGTTGACTGATGGTGGCTTGCTGACATGGGTGGGAAAGTGGTTCCCATATTCCAGAGCTGCAGGAGTCTGGCCCTTTGGTCATACAAGATCAGTTGCTCCTCCACCCGGGTGCGACGGCCTACCATGGACTGGAGGAGGAGCTACTCTGGGATGACCAAAGGGCCAGTCCTGTGAGTACTGCAGCTCTGGAATAAGGGACCGACTTTCCCACCAATGTCAGCAAGCCACCCGGGGCGGATTTCCCTCCTCTGCCGTTGGTCTTACCTTCCAGTTCCAGCTCACCTGGCTCTACTCAAGGTAAGGTTTGCACTTGGCCAAAGGGTGGAGGCCAGCGGGTGGGCGGGCCATGTTGGCAGGGCAGCCTTGTGTTCCTGTGCAGCCTAGATTAATTGCTTTTGGGGAGGGGCACATTTTTTTGTGGACCACCGAAATTTTCTCACGGACCACCAGTGGTCCTCGGCCCACCGGTTGGTGACCACTGGCCTAAGGCAGGGGGTTGGACTAGAAGACCTCCAAGGTCCCCCTTCCAATTGTGTCATTCTGTTCTATTCGATCCCTGTGTCTATTTACATTTCCATCCCTCCGGGGTGACATATTTGGGGACATTTTGTTTTCGGCAACAGGTGTGACCGCGGGACGATGTGGAAGATTCTGGGCTTTGTCCTTCTCGGGACGCTGGTCAACTTTTCCGAAGGAAAGAAAGTCGGCATCATCTCTATGTTTTCTTTTGCCCAATTCGAATCAAGTAAGGAATTAGACTCAGCCATTTTCCTCCAAAGGGACACATATTTTTAAGTCATTCCATGGTGGTGACTAAGGCAGAAATACGGGTCGTTCTCAAACTTACGACAGTTATATTTAGTGATGAACAGCACAGAAAAAAAAGGACAATTTTTTTTCACACTGAAGACATGGCATTGTAACTTGTTTTTTTTTTTTAAGAAAAATATTTTTATTGTTTTATATCACAAATTCCATGTTTATATTTGAACAGTGTGCTTTCTAGGCATCCAACGTGTTAAAATATAAAACATCTTTATAATCATTATAGTCACGTGCAGACAAACATATATGCGATAGTATCAATCGTTATTGAAAAGTATACTATCCTCCATTATAATATCGATTATATATTGTCTGTAGGGATTTCGACCTTTTTCCAGTATTGTGCATATACAATCCTGGCTGCTGTTAAAATATATAAGATTAAATATGGGTGACTTTTATTGTAATTTCCTGGAAGCATGTCCAACAATAATGTCTCAGGTTCCAAGTCTATGCGTTGTTTTCTCAGAGTTTCCAGCCATTGGTGTATTTTTCCCCAGTATTTTTTCGTCACTAAACGAATGGCTGTAAGCCAAGGACTACCTGTATTTCTAAACCATCCCTCTCCCTCAAAGAGGGAATTTATTTATGATGCACTTCATTCGTTCATTTATTACATTTCTATCCGGTCATCTCCCCTCCAAGATGATGGCTCATTCTGCACCTAGCTATCTGTCATGTTCGCCGATCGCCAGAAAAAGGAGACGCGAAACTCAGTGACTCTTTTCAAGCTCTTTATTTAGTCTGAGATCGGCTCGGCTCGCCCTCGGATTGGTGGCGGCTTATATTGAAGTCGCCTAGCCAGCCGCGGCCAATGACACCGCTTTGAATCCCTCATGATCGGTTTCCACCAATCATGGGCAATTCGCAGCGGGCCAATCGCTGCGGCTCACTCAACCAATCTGAACGCCGTGCGTCCTGGCCAATCAGGACGAGGGGTTACAAGAATGCTAATGAGGCAATACAGAACACTATCTTCCCCAGGGGACTACCCCATCTTGTGAAGCCGTGCCAGATATGGCCTTCAACCCCAAAGATAGTTCACCTTTGTCCTGGGTATTGTTGTGGCCCGATGGTGGCTAGTGGAGCTGGCAGCAGAGTCAGACAGTAGTTTGGGAGGATCCTGGGCCAGTCGTGGAGGCTGAGGAAGGCTCGGGTGAGGGCTCTGCCTCAGAGTCAGAGATGGGGCCAGGGTGCCAGGCTGGCAGTTGTCAGCTGCCTTCGGGCTCAGACAGAGCGAGGCATGGGAGCTTCTGGAGCTGGTTCCTGATGTGTGCATGCGCGGAGCTGCCAAAATAATAATAATAATAATGAACTAAGGGTCGAGGTGGGAGTAAGGCCACAGGTGGATAGTGAATGTCCCCTCCCATCAGGATTAAAATAGGAGCAAAAGGGGAGGGGGCTTTTGCAGGAAACGATTCGTTTGTTGCAGCAGTGTGAAGATCTGTCTGTGCATCTCAGAGAATCTGTGCCGAGTCCTTCCTTGTCAGCACTGCGTTTGGAAATAGTTCCTTGGCAGCTCTCCAAGCTAGATAAGGTCTGTGCTCCTAATTACGCCCTTGGAAGACAGGCCTTTGGCTTAAAGTGGATGCAAGAAATTCACTTTTCGTTTAATAAAAGGGGTTTTGCCAGGACAAAGAGTCTCTGCTTAGTGCTTTTGGGGGAAGCCTTTTAGGTCAGAACAAATATTTACTATATATGGAAAGTGAGGAAAAGGCCCTACTTTAAGGATGGAGAATTAGGAGTTTGTTCTCATGGACGGATTGATTGTTTTCTAGTTGCGCACGATCAACTTCAACAGGACGGGCTTCTCCTGAACCACCTGAAGAAGATTGCCCTTGCAGATATTCCGTTTTCAGGACTACTTGGGTTGCTCCAGATCACTGGGTAGGTGGCCATCCAGGAGGCAAACTTCTGGAGGTGTTTTGCACTAAGGGGTCTTTGAGGAACATTTGGGCTAAGCTTAGGAAGGAACCACAGGACGTGTTACATAAAGGTAAAGGTTCCCCTCGCGCATGTGTGCCAATCATTTCTGGCTGTAAGGGTTGGTGTTCATCTCTGTTACAAAGCTGAAGAGCCAGCTCTGTCTCCGTGGTCATGTGGCCAGCATGGCTAAATGCTGAAGGCACACAGAACAGCTATTCCCTTCCCACCAAAGAGGTCCCTGTTTTTTCTACTTCCGTAACGCGGCGCTAGGGATTTGAACCACCGAACTGCCGACCTTTCTGGTTGACAAGCTCAGCATTTTAGCCAATGAGCCACTGCGTCCCTCGGACATGTTAGGACCGCTCTATATTGCACTAGTGAGACAACACTTGAAATACTGGGTCCGGTTTTGATCGCCACGATATAAAAAAGGATATTGAGACTCTGAAAAGAGTGCAGAGAAGAGCAACCAGGATGATTAGGGGACTGGAGGTTAAAGCATACGAAGAACGGTGCAGGAATTGGGTAGGTTTAGTCTAGTGAAAAGAAGGGCTTAGGGATGACGTGATAGCAGTCTTCTAATAACTCAGGGGCTGCCCCAAAGAAGAGGGAGTCAAGATATTCTCCAAAGCTCCTGATGGCAAGACAAGAATCAATGGGTGGAAACTAATGAGGGAGAGAAGCAACTTAGAACTAAGGAGAAATTTCCTGTCAATTAGAACATCAGTGGAATGGTTTGCCTTAAGAAGAGATGGGTGTTGCAACACTGAAAGTTTTTAAGAAGAGATTGGATAACCATTTGTCTGAAGTGGTGTAGTAGGGTCGCTTCCAATTCTGTTATTCTGTTTTGTTAGTTTAATAAAAAGAAGAACTAGGTGTGATATGATAGCAGTCTTCTAATATCAAAGGGGGTGCCCCAAAGAAGAGGGGGACCACCTATTTTTCAAAGCCCCTGAATTCAGGATAAGAAGCAACGGGTGGAAACTAATCTTGTAGAGGAGGAACCTGGGACCAAGGAGAAATTTCCTAACAGTGAGGACAATTGACCAGTGGAACTGCTTGCCACCAGAAGCAGAGAGTCTAGATAGTCCCTTATCTGAAATGGTGTAGGTTCTCCTGCTTGAGCAGGGGGCTGGACTAGAAGACCTCCAAGGTCCCTTCCAGCTCCATATTATTCTAATTTACGTGAGAGGAGGCTAAAACATATGAAGAACGGTTGCAGGAATTGGGTATGTCTAGTCTGGTGAGAAGAAGGACCGGGGGTGACATGAATAGCAGTCTTCCAATATTTGAGGGGCTCCCCCAATGAAGAGGGGGGTCCCAGTGGGAAAGATGAGAAGATGGAGATGATGATGGTGGTGGTGGTGGTGGTGGTGGTGCTGCTACTGATGATGATGAGGAGGAGGAGGAAGAGGAAGAGAAAAGAGGAAAAGGAGAACTGTGGGGTCCTGGATGTTCTCTGGCTTTCTCGAAGACATTTCATGACCCAACTACTTAGCCTCATTAATACTATGGTACAAGAGAAGCGGGTTTGCAGATAGTACTAATAGTAGGAGTAGTAGTAGAACTGTGGGGTCCTAGGTGCTCTCTGATTTTGGTTGTTTTCTTGTAGCCATTTCATGACCCAACTAGGTAACCTCCTCAGTGCTAGAAGAGAGTAAAGTCTGCATTCATTTTATGTTCTGGTGGCTGAGGTAGACATATTCCTGAGCAACCAACCTTCTCAGAAAGGCCACACCTGGAGTACTGCATCCCGTTTTGCTCACCACATTATAAAAAAGATGTTGAGACTCTAGAAAGAGTGTAGAGAAGAGCAACTAGGATGATCTTAGGGGACTTGGAGGCTAAAACATACGACGAACGGTTGTAGGAACTGGGCCTGGCTAGTCTAGGGAAGAGAAGGACCAGGGGAGGCATGATAGCAGTCTTCCAATATTTGAGGGGCTGCCCCAATGAAGAGGGGAGGTCCGCCTATTTTTCAAAACACCTAAAGGCAGGAGTAAAAGCAATGGGTGGAAACTAATCAAGGTGAGAACCAACCTTGAAAGAAGGAGACAATACTTCAAAATAAGAACAATTAACCTGCAATTAACTAATTGCAGGAGACAATTAGTTCGTTTGAAAGTCTGTTCCTTCATTCTTGCCAAGTATTGTCTGCTACAGTGTGGCATCTGAAAGATATCAGCCTGGCAACTCTCCAAGCCTGATAAAGGTCTGTAATTGTGACATATCTTGAAAGACTGTTAATTGGTGCTTTGCCACCAGAAGTGGTGCGTGCTCCATCACTGGAGGTTTTCAAGAAGAGATTAGACAGCCATTTGTCCAGACTGATATAGGGTCACTTGCTTGAGCAGGGGGTTGGACTAGAAGACCTCCAAGGTCCCTTCCAACTCGGTTAATCTGTTAAATGGGAAGAAGATCAGAGAAGGTATCTGAAGATGACCAAGGGACCAATTATGAGGGAAACAGGAGGACCTGGGTATGGAAGAGCCAATGGACTCTTCCGGTATTCTGTGATTCAGTGAATGGGAGTGAGCGAGAGATTATGATCAATGTATCAGCCAAGCCACAATGAGCTTGATGGCTCAGTCATGTGCAAATGGCGACAGTTATCTGTTTGTAATCTCCTGCAGCAGATCTTCCTTCGCTTCAGTTTCAGACTAACATTCGCTGTTCGCTCTCTGTGACTTTCCTCTTCTCTCTTCAGGCTTAATATCGCGGATGGGCAGATCACAGCACATAAGGTGAACTACGTGCCAGGATTCAGAGGAGCTGAAGTAATTTATGGGATTCGCCTGAGCATCGGGGGCTCTCTGTGAGTAGGACCTTTCCAACATCCACGTCTAATACCACTCTGTAAAGCCTTAGTAAGACCACGCCTAGAGTCCTGCATCCAGTTTTGGTCACCACACTACAAAAATGATGTTGAGACTCTAGAAAAAGTGTAGAGAAGAACAACCAGGATGATTAGGGGACTGGAGGCTAAAAGATATGAAGAACGGTTGCAGGACCTGGGCCTGGATAGTCTAGGGAAGAGAAGGACCAGGGGAGACAGGAGAGCAGCCTTCCAATATTTGAGGGGCTGCTACAAAGAGGAGGAAGGGGGTCAAGCTATTCTCCAAGGCATCTTTGAAGGCCAGACAAGGAATAATGGATGGAAACTGATCAAGGAGAGATTCAACCTGGAAATAAGGAGGAATTCCCTGACAGTAAGAATAATCAACTGATGGAAGAGAAATTGCCTTCAGAAGTTGTGGGAGCTTCATCCCTGGAGGCTTTCAAGAAGAGACTGGACTGCCACCAGTCAGAAATGGTGTAGAGCAATTTGCCGGTTCTCTGAACTGCACAGAATCATAACAACCAGTTCTATAGAACCGGTCTGAACCGATAGAATCCTACCCCTGCTCCTCCTTCACTGGAAGTTTTTAAGAAAAAATTGGACAATCGTTTGACCAGGATCGTATAAGATCTCCTTTAGCAGGGGGTTGGATTAGAAGACTTGCAAGATCCCTCCCAACCCAGTGAATCTATAACTTTTAGATCAACCAACCAATCAATCAGTGGAATGACTTGTTGGTTGTGGGCACTTCCTCGCTGGAGGTTTTCAAGAAGAAGGCCCTTGACAGCCATTGGTCCAGAATGGTACGAGTAGGGAGTTGGATTAGATCAGGAGTATCAAACTCGCTGTTGTGGCCCACCAGCAGCCGGACAGTGAGGAGGTTGGGGAGGAACACGGGCCAGTCCTGGAGTCTGGGGAAGGCTCTGCGTCGGAGGCAGAGATGGCCCCAGGGCCGTCTGACAGTTATCAGCTGCCTTTGGAATCAGAGATCAGTGGGGAAGAAGAGCAGCTGGAGCCTGTTCCCAGTGTGTGCATGCGCAGAGCTGCCAGAAGAAGGGAACAGCTAAGGAACAAGGGTCAACTTGGGAGTAAAGCCACAGGTGGATGGTGAATGGCCCCTCCCATAGGGAATAAAAGAGGAGCAAAAGGGGAGTGGAGTTTTTGCAAGAGACAATTAGTTCATTTGAAAGTCTGTTCCTTCATTCTTGCCAAGTATTGTCTGCTACAGTGTGGCATCTAAAAGATATCAGCCTGGCAACTCTCAAAGCCTGATAAAGGTCTGTAATTGTGACATATCTTGAAAGACTGTTGGCCAGGACTTTGCTGGAGAGGAATTCACTGCAAACTAAATAAAAGGGGTTTATCGGGACGAGGAGTCGGCTTTGTGCTGTTGGGTAAGCCAAGGTCAGAACACTTGCAATGACACATGACGTGTCACAACTTTCTTCCCCCCTTCGCTAAACCAAGGGTGGGCGTGGCCAGCGCATGACGCATACGGCCCGTTGGGTCACGAGTTTGACACCCCTGGACTAGATGATCTCCAAAGTTCCTTCCAAACCTATTGTATCATGTTCTATGTTTTAAACTCCTAACAAAGCCACTCGTTCGTTTCTTCTTATGTCCTTTCCAAATGCTGGAGTCACTCCAGGTAATTATGCATTGCAACTTAAAAGAACAGGTGAAACAGAATAAACCACTTCTCACTGATTTAAGGGGTTCTCTTCTCCCATTGCTTCAAAACCTAACCATGTGGATGTGGGGTTTTTTTCGCTTGTTAGGTCAGTGTGTCACAAACATAGCAACTTTGAGATGAGCGGACTTCAACTCCCAGAATTCCCCAGCCAGCACATCCCGAAGGTGCTTCTCCAGAACAGAAGAAGCTTCTCGGATGAGAAGCAAAACTTTCTCATTTAAAAAAAATTAACCAGAAAAATTCAGTGGCCTTTTGGAAAAAGCACTTTGGGGACAACCATGACCTGGATGACGAAGAACTTTCGTAGATATCCAGCTAGCACAAGCTGGCAAGGGAATTCTGGAGTTGAAGTTGACCTATCTTAAAGGGGCCGAGGCTGAGGAAACGCTGTGTTGGCCTACATCACAGGCAAAACAACGTTGGGGAAATGTATGCTTGTTGTGTGTGCACCTCCCTAGGTTGTCTGGACTCTCGTCTGTGATCAAAATCTCCGTAGACTTTCAATTCGGTGTCAGATATGAAGTGGCAGATTTTCAGGCAGGATCTTTCAAAGTCATCTTCCGGGACTGTAAAGCTGTGTTTGGAGATATTACCGTCCAAATTCTTAACGTGTGAGTATGCAGGGCTCTTTTGAGGTTTTAATTGGGGGTGGGGGGGTGGGCAGAGGGTGGGAGGGTGTCCTTGGTTCATGTTGGACCTGGTTGTTGTCTTTGCAAAGGTTTCATAGCCAAACTAGGGAACATCTTCAGTGCTAGAAGGGAGAGGGGTTGGCAGGAGGGAGGAGGAGGAGGAGGAGGAGGAGGGGAGATTAGGAAGAGAAGGAAGAGGGGGGAGGAAGAGGAGGAGGAGGAGGAGGAAGGAGAATTGTGGGGTCCTTGATGTTCTCTGAGCTTGACTGTTTCCTTGCAGACATTTCATGACCCAACAAAGAAACATCATCAGTGCTAGAGTGGGGTTTGCAGAGAGGAAGAGGAGGAGAAGGGGAGATTAGGAGGTGGAGGAGGAGGGAGGAGGAGGAGGAGGAAGATAAGGACTGTAGGGTCCTTGGAGCTCTCTGAGCTTGGTTGTTCCCTTGCAAACCCAACTAGGTAACATCACCAGTGCTACATCCATTCAACAAGAGTTCAACTCTGGGCTGCAAATGTTCTTTTTTATCAGTGCTTTTTCATTTACTTTGCAGGAATCTTACACCAACAGCCCTTTCCACCATCAAGAACTCAATAATCGGCAGCATCAACCTACAGGTAAGCCCTTCCTCCAACAACAAAGAGTGTAGGAAACCCAACAAGTCAAAAACATCTATAGGGCTTAGGAAGGACTATCATGGTTTGTCTTTATCACCACCATGGGGACGGGGGTTGGACTAGAAGACCTCCAAGGTCCCTTCCAATTTTTTTTTAAATGGGAAGAAGATCAGAGAAAGTCTCTGAAGATGACCAAGGGACTAGCTGTGAGGAGAACATAAGGAGCTGGATATGGAAAAACCAAGGGTTCTTTATCAGTCTAATGTCTTCAAAACAATGTAATTTGGCACACACCCATTTCTGTGTGATTGTTGTGGTTAGCCGGCAGCAGGTGTGGACGGCTGAGGAGAGCGAGGTTCAGATTCAGGCTGAGCCTGGAATGAGGCAGGCTTAGGGCCTTCCGACACACTGATTCTTCAACTGTCTTGACCCTGCAGATTTGTAACATCCTGAGTGCTGTCTTAAATGTGGCGAGGGATAGGCTGATGGACACAATAAATGGTGAGCTTCCAAGTGCTGTCACCTCGTTGGTGTTCTCCCTGCGATCCATCTCAGAAGTACAATATCCTCCGCTTCCCTTGGTGTAGGGTCTCCTGCTTGGGCGGGGCTGGTGGTTGGGCTAGAACACCTACAGGGTCGCCCACCAACTCTATTTAATCTAAGACTTGTCCCTTGAGTCAGGGAAGGCTGAGATGTTGGCTGTGGATGGTGGTTGGTCAGATGGGTTGGGTTCAGTGGCGGGATTCCACCGTTTTGGCCAAGTTCAGCTGGTCAGTAGCGGCAATGAGCAGTGGAGATGAAATCGGTTCTCTCCACCACTCTGGTGTTGGACCCACCTGCCGGCCTGGACTCCCCTACTCCACTTTATCCTTTTGAAGCGCAGCTGCTTTGCATGGCACCGCAGAGGGCCACATGGCAGCTGCTGAAGTGACTGGGAGAGAGCAGGCTTGCAGGAGGCGAGTTGGAACACCTCTGTGCCTGTGCGAAGTGTGCATTTGGCGCACACGCAAAGTGTGTGCATGCGCTCAAAACACACCCACCAAGCCACGCTCACCAGGGGTGGGATTTGACCAGTTCTCACCTATTTGCTAGAACCAGTTGTTAACCTTCTAAGCAGTTCGGAGAACCGGTTGTTAGAAGAAATTACTGGGCTAATCCTGTAAGGAAGGCAGGAAGGAAACATTCTGGTGTTGCTTGCAGAAACTGCCTCTCCGTTAACCCTTATGACATTCTTGGCAGGACTAGACTTCCTGTCTCAGGAACTTCTCTGGAGTATTTTTCCTCTCCTTTGCTGGTACTTTGCTTGTGTGGAGTGACCATTCAAAGTTACAATGGCACTGAAAAAAGTGACTTATGACCATTTTTCATGCTTACGACTATTGCAGCATCCCCACAGTCACGAGAGGCCAGGGGAAGAGGTGCCTTGATGTGAGTAATGTTGAGTTGGCCACAACCAGCCAGTCACATGACCACCAAGCCACGCCCACCAACACAGCCACACCCACAGAACGGGTTGTTAAAAAAATTTGAATCCCACCTCTGACGCCCACTGAACCGGTGGTAAAACTTTTTGAATGCCACCACTGGTTGGGTTGGAGAGGCAAGGGATGGTATAAGGCCAGGGGTGGGATTCTACTGGGGTAACAACCGGTTTGATGATCGCGCACTCTGCATTTCAAGAAGGTTTTATACTGACTTTCTTTTGCAGTCCCTGTGACTAAAACAGCTGGGGCGCGGCAAATAAAAGGGAATAAAGGACAGGAAAGGGCAGGGGTGGGTAGGTGGGCCCACATGCTCATTGCAGCGAACTGGTTCGCTGCTAGCTGATCTTTGGAGCCAAAGGTCAAAGCTGATCTTTGGAGCCGAAGGTCCGAACCAGTAGAATCCCACCCCAGTATAAGGTTCCCAGTGGGAAAGATGAGAGGTGAGAAAGATGAGGAAATGAGAAGATGGAGATGGTGGTGGTGGTGGTGGTGGTGGTGCTGCTGCTACTGGTGATGATGAGGAGGAGGAGGAGGAGGAAGAGGAAGAGAAAAGAGGAAAAGGAGAACTGCGGGGTCCTGGATGTTCTCTGGCTTTCTCGAAGACATTTCATGACCCAACTACTTAGCCTCATTAATACTATGGTACAAGAGAAGCGGGTTTGCAGATAGTAGTAATAGTAGGAGTAGTAGTAGAACTGTGGGGTCCTAGGTGCGCTCTGATTTTGGTTGTTTTCTTGTAGCCATTTCATGACCCATCTAGGTAACCTCCTCAGTGCTGGAAGAGAGTAAAGTTTGTATTCATTTTATGTTCTGGTGGCTGAGGTAGACATATTCCTGAGCAACCAACCTTCTCAGAAAGGCCACACCTGGAGTCCTGCATCCCGTTTTGTGCACCACATTATAAAAAAAGAGGTTGAGACTCTAGAAAGAGTGCAGAGAAGAGCAACCAGGAGGATGAGGGGACTGGAGACTAAAATATATGAAGAACGGTTGCAGGAACTGGGCCTGGCTAGTCTAGGGAAGAGAAGGACCAGGGGAGACAGGAGAGCATCTCCCAATAGTTTAGGGTCTGCCCCAGAGAGGAGGAAGGGGGTAAAGCTACTTTCCAAAGCACTTTTGAAGGCAAGACAAGGAACAATGGATGGAAACTGATCAAGGAGAGATTCAACCTGGAAATAAGGAGAATCTTTCTGACAGGGACAACCATCAACCCACGGAACAGAAGTTGCCCTTGGAAGTTGTGGGAGCACCATCCCCTGGAGGCTTTCAAGAAGCGATTGGACTGCCATTTGTCAGAAATGGTGTAGGGTCTCCCGCTTGGGTGGGGGTTTGGACTAGATAAGGTCTCTTCCAATTCTGATTATCTGTTATCTGTTCTCTTCTATGGGTTCCTGATTTTTCCCACAGTGGTCATCCCCTTTGAGCCCTTGGGGAGCTTGAGGTGTCAACTGGCCAGCTTGCCTGATGTAGACAATAGCATCCTCTGGTTTCATCTCTTTGTAAGTATCCTAAGTAGCCCCTCCCCCTCCAAATAAACCTTGCCTTTGGTGTGGGTCCTTGCGGGGGTGGGTGTGTGTGTGTGTCTCTCCTGCAACCCCCACCCTCTGTTCTTGCCACTGTGTGTCAGCCACAGAAGCCATATATTACTTAAAAGCTTTGAGACCGCCACAGTTAGTGCCTGAGAACTTGGGAGGGGAGATTTCTTAGTGAGTAAAAGATTAGACTCAACAACATCCTTTCTTATACGTCAAGGATGTGCTGCCCTGCACCTGGAAAGCAGTGTCTGGAGGAATGGCTCCAGTTGGGGTGGAGATTGGATTGGGCCATGTGGTGGACTGATGGGTGCAGGATATGGATCTTTGAATTTTTCTTGTGCCAATATGACTGTCAGGGTTCCGAGGATTGCCCTAACTAAATCATGAGCCTTGAGCCAAGCTTCAAAAGAATTCTGAAGATTTATTAGGAGCAACACGCCGGCTGCCAAGGCTCCAACCTGCCCCATTCACCCCCATTCAAATCACAAGTCTCTAGCCACATCTCTCAGCATAAAAAGAAAAAAATGATTTATTAGGAGTTAACATGTCGGCGTTTCCTGGTTGCAGCCGACACTAAGATACACCATTCATTTCCCCCTTGATCCTGGTCTTCCCCCCACCCCCTGGATGTATATTCTCCAATGGGACACGTCCATAGCCAAGAGTCATCCAACGTGCTCTCAAATAATATTCTTGCGTGTCAACAGCCAAAGCGATTATCTGAAGCATTTAAGGAATGCACTTATTTTCCCCGCTCCCTTATCTGCTGGCAACTAAAAAAAACCAAAGGAATTTTTTTTTAGTTGACACAGGCATTAACCTAAATTAAGCCAACTCTGGCATATGTAATTCACAGTCATTTGTGACCCTGTTTCCCCCTCCTCCCCGGGTGTCTTATAAATCAGATTCTCCAATGAAACACATTCAGGGCTGGGTGTCATCAATCACATTCTCCAATGAAGGATTTTCCTGGGCAGAAGATCCGGTAGCCCAGCTACAATCTTTGTAAGATAAGTGTGGAATGTAATTCTGGTTTTAATTGCTATATTGCTCTTTTAGATTTTCTCCCCCATTGTTGTGTATGGCAACTCGAAAACAGGCATAGGAGTGTTTTACGAGTTGACAACGGCTTCTTCAATAAATTCTTACTTGGGTGAAGTTTGTTTCTGAGTGCTGAATGGAAACGGGGAGTTTCATCAGAACGCTGACCCCAGGAAGGTCTCCTCTGGCTTCTTCCTAGGTTGACTTTGACATCAGGGGCCAAGGACTCCTCTCCATCCCCGATTCAGCCCCCGATCTAGTGCTACCCCCACTGGACAAATATCGCCATTGCCAGTGTGTCCATGCCGCCATACTCGACATCTTCCTTTCGCTGGTCCTCAGAATACAACCTCAGGAGTTCAGCTGCACGCCCAACGTGGTAAGGAAACGAAGACCTGGACTTCCCAAGTTGGAAGCTCTTCAGTTTTTATTTATTTTCTCCAGCGATGCGTTCTTTTCAAAGGTCCTTTCCATCGACCCATAGAAATGGATCTTTGTTTATTTGAAGTAAAAAAAATTAAAAAAGTAAATGCTAAATGAAGGTGTGCTTTCACCTCCCTGTATGGATCGGTATTTCCTGAAGGGGTAGGTATTCGTGCTCCATGTAGCGTTAGTAGAAGATACTAGGCGGAGTATGTTAGAGTGTTTTCAAGATGTAAGAAACGTGGACGTTTCTAACCTTAATGACAACGTCTCTGCTGTATTATTTGTTGAGAAGGAAAAGGAAAAAAGGAGAGAGAAAAAAAAAGAAGCCATTCCTAAAAATAATATGGGTAACATATTTAATTTTTGACATTCCCGATGTCTTTGATTTCCAGTTTGCAGCAAAAGATACATTGTGTAGTTAGAAGAACCTTTCAGTTTTAATTCTGTATTAATGCATCAATATGACTGAGTGCTGAAAATCTAGAATATACATACCGAGGATGCAGGTTTTGGAATCATTAACCCTTTCCTTCTCTCCTTCCTCTCCTCCCCTTCCCTCCTTCCTTCCTTCCTTCCCTCTCTTTTCCTTCTTTCCTCTCCTCCTTCTCCCTCATTCCCTTCCTTCTCCCTTCCTTCTCCCCTCCCCTCCTTCCTTCTTCCCACTCTCCTTCCTTGCTTCCTCTCCTCCTTTCCTCCCTCTCCCTCCTTCCTTCCTCTCTCCTTCCTTCCTTCCTTCCTTCCCTTCCTTCCTTCTTTTTCCCTTACCACCCTTCCTTCCTTCTTTCCTTCCTTTCCTCCTGCCATCTTCCTTCCTTCCTCTCCCCTCCCTCCCTTCTTTCGTCCTTCCCTCTCTCCTCCTCCCTTCCTCTCTCCCTCCCTCTCTCCCTCCTTCCTTCTCTCCTCCTCCTCTCCATCTCTTCTCCTTCCTTCCTCTGTCCCTCTGTCCATTCTTTTCTTCCTTCCCTCCTTTCTCCTCCTTCCTCCCTTCTTCCCTTCTTTCATCCCTCCCTCTCTCCTTCCTTTTTATCTCCTCTTCCCTTCCCTCCCTTCTTTCGTCCTTCCCTCTCTCCTCCTCCCTTCCTCTCTCCCTCTCTCCCTCCTTCCTTCTCTCCTCCTTCTCTCCATCTCTTCTCCTTCCTTCCTCTGTCCCTATGTCCATTCTTTTCTTCCTTCCCTCCTTTCTCCTCCTTCCTCCCTTCTTCCCTTCTTTCATCCCTCCCTCTATCCTTCCTTTCTATCTCCTCTTCCCTTCCTTCCTTCTTTCCTCCTACTCTCCCTCTCTACTTCCTTCCTTCCTTCCTTCCTTCCTTCTTCCTTCCTTCCTTCCTTCCTTCCTTCCTTCCTTCCTTCCTTCCTTCCTTCCTTCCTTCCTTCCTTCCTTCCTTCCTCTTCCCCCTTCTTTTGTCCCTTCCCCAGTTTTCTGGAGCTGATGCACTGCGAGCCGCTGTCTTAGCTCTGATTCCAGAAGTAAGTATGACTCCAACATATTTTCTTACAAAACTTTTCTGATAACCAAGCTTAAGAAAGGAACAAGAGAATTTCAGCGTGACGAGAGAACATTACAGAGAAATACAAATTGCAGGAAGTGTTAGTATCACATTATATTGCACTAGTAAGACAGTCTTGGAATAGTATGGTCAGTTCTGGTCACTATCATACAAAGAAAAGATGTTGTGACTCTAAAAAGAGCGTGGAGAAGAGCAACAAAGATGATCAGGGCACTAGAGACTAAAACATATGAAGAATGGTTTCCGGAACTGGGTGTATTGTCTAGTCTAGGGAAAAGAAGGACCAGGGGTGGCAGGATAGCAGTGTCCCAGTACTTGAGGGGCTGCCCCAAAGAAGAGGCAGTCAAGCTATTCTCCAAAGCTCCTGATGGCAGGACAAGAAGCGATGGGTGGGAAACTAATCGAGGAGAGAAGCAACCTGGAACTCAGGAGACATTTCCCGACAGCGAGAACACGTCATCGGTGGAATGAGTTGCCTTCAGAAGTTGTGGGTGATTCCATCACTGGAGGCTTTCAAGAAGAGACTGGACAGCCACTGGTCTGAAATGGTCTCGGGTCTCCTGCTTTAGCAGCGGGTCAGACTAGAAGACCCCCCCCAGGTCCCTTCCAGCTCTATTCTGATCGATTAGCTTACTGCTTATGGATCCCATTTGAGATACAAGGGGGGGAGGTCCTGCTCGAGGAAGGGGTTGGATAGAAGCCCCAAGAGATCCCTTCTGTTAGCCTGTGTTTCCTTCCTCCAAATGCCGTATTGAGATTTTCCTTCCTTTTCTTTACAGCCACCTCCTTTCATCGCCTCGGTAGGTAACACCGGACTCTGCCCAGAACATGGTTTGTTTGGGGTCATATTTGGGCTTCCTTCCCTCCATGTGTTTCCCTTTTGACCTTCCTGGTTTCTTTTTCCAGGCCATCCTCTACTTCCGAGTCAGCCTCTTGCAAAGTCCCGTGCTTCAGCTTGGAAACGGATTTGCCATAGTCCAGGTTTCGGTCCAACTTGAGTTCTTTGTCAAGAACCCTGATGGCTCAACAACTTCCATCGTCATTCTGCAAGAGGTCAGTCAACCCTTCCACCTCCAATGACCCCAGAAATTCTCAAGTTGGCTTCCCAAGATAACCGTTGACCTTCAGAAGATCTTCTAGCTATGGTTATCTAATGCAGGGATGTCCAACCTTGGCAACTTGAAGGCTTGTGGATTTCAACTCCCACAGTTCTGGAAGTTGAAGACCGCAAACCTTCAAGTTACCAAAGTTGGATACCCCCTGGTTTAAATCCTGTTCAATTCTGGGAGTTGATGTCCAGACATGTTCAGGTTGCCAAAGTTGGACATCCCTGGTTTAGATGCTCTTCATTTCTGGGAGTTGAAGTTGCATGTCTTCAGGTTATCAAGGTTGGAAATCCCTGGTTTAGATCATGTTCAATTTTGGGAGTTGAAGTCCACATCTTAATGTGGCCAAGGTTGGACATCCCTGGTTTAGATCATGTTCAATTCTGGGAGTTGAAGTCCACATCTTAAAATGCCCAAGGTTGGACATCCCTGGTTTAGATCATGTTCAATTCTGGGAGTTGAAGTCCACATCTTAAAGTGCCCAAGGTTGGACAACCCTGGTTTAGATCATGTTCAGTTCTGGGAGTTGAAGTCCACATCTTAATGTGGCCAAGGTTGGACATCCCTGGTTTAGATCCTGCTCAATTCTGGGAGTTGAAGTCCACATCTTAAAGTGGCCAAGGTTGGGCAGCTGTGATGACCCGGGGCGTGGCACAAAGGCAACAGAGTCACATAAGTAAGAAAAATCCCTTTAATACCTCCAACTTTGCTCCCAATGTCCAGGTTACCTTCGACTGGAGAAAAAACTCTCCCAAGAACAGTCTTTAAGTGGAGGAAATTCAGTCTGAAAACAAAGTACACACAAACTGTAACTAAAAATCCACACAAACCACGCTGCAGTAATTAACTCGACAGGGCAGGAGAAGGAATTCCAGACTTGAAAGCACAGCAAAATACACACAGTTGGGAAGACACAAGGAACCCAGATAAACCTCGACAATAATAGATAATTCACTATTTGCTTTCAACAAGTTGCTGTGCACAATCTCCCTTTTTATACACTGTGTTCCCAGCTGCAGCTAATGAAGGGTATCAGGGCCCTTTCCTCCCACGTAAGCCATGCAACCCAAGTTGCTCCCTTCTTCGTTCCTCCCTCCATGCCCTAGGATGAAGAAGGGTTGGGCCTGGATCCTCCTCTAAATTCCCTCTCCCTTGTTCTACCTCTTCCCTGCTCTGCCCAGCCAGACTTTGCCCTTCCCCAGTTTCTTCCACAGCCAACAGAGACACACTCCCACTTCCTGTCAGCTGCTCGCCCCCCCCCTCGGAATCAGATTCCGACAGGGGCATGACAACAGCCCTAGTTTAGATCCTGTTCAATTCTGGGAGTTAAAGTCGACAAGTCTTAAAATTGCCAAGGTTGGACACCTCTGGTCTAATGGATCTCTCCTCTCTCCATTGCCTATCTGCAGAGCCTCAGCTTGAGTGCGACCTTCACGGTGACCAAGGGCCATCTACATGCTTCCTTGTCCATCTCAGGGTGAGACCTGGTTCTCTTCTTACCAGACCTCCGATGCTCAGTGGGAGCTTCATCATGACGAAGATCTGTTGCCCATTTGCCTTTGGAAGCATCAGCTGGTTTTTGCATTCTATAGGATGCCCCCTTTGTCCTCATGTAGACACAATGACGGCTATCAGGGATGTACAGAAACAATCCAAAGGTTCAACATGACGGCGGTGCAGTTGATGGCCTGCTCGCTTTTTGTAGCTTTGCATCATCTCAATCTTGGCTTGTTGGACCATTTCCTGTGGGCCACTTTTGATGGGCCTTTTCTTGGCACTTTTAAATCATGATGTGATTAATGTGGTAGGTTGGTTGCCCTCAAAAGTGGGTAAGCTCAAACCCCCCACCCGTATTTTAGCCCGGTCAAAGTGCGGTAGGAATCAAGCTATTATTAGAAGGAGCTTCCTCCATTTGACCTGGATCAAAATTCCATCCTGAGCCTCCTAATTAACTTATCTCTGTGAAAGGAAGGTCACAATTAGGATGATATTGTGGAATTTGTATAAACAGAAGCTTAGAATCAGGTAAAGTATTAGTGCAGCTTTATAAAGCCTTAGTAAGGCCACACCTAGAGTACTGCAACCCGTTTTGGCCACCACGTTATAAAAAAGACATTGAGACTCTAGAAAAAGTGCAGAGAAGAGCAACCAGGATGATTTTAGGGGACTGGAGACTAAAACATATGAAGAACGGTTGCAGGAACTGGGCCTGGCTAGTCTAGGGAAGAGAAGGACCAGGGGAGACAGGAGAGCATCTTCCAATACTTGAGGGGCTGCCCCAAAGAGAGGAGGAAGGGGTCAAGGTATTCTCCAAGGAACCTGAAGGCCAGACAAAGAATAGTGGATGGAAACTGAACAAGGAGAGATTCAACCTGGAAATAAGGAGAAACTTTCCGATAGTGAGAACAATCAACCGATGGAACATGAAAGTTTAGAAGTTGTGGGAGCTTCATCCCTGGAGGCTTTCGAGAAGAGACTGGACTGCCATTTGTCAGAAATTGTGTATGGTCTCCTGCTTGGGCGTGGGGTTGGACTAGATGACCTACAAGGTCCCTTCCAACTGTGATGATCTGTTTAATCTGGAATTTTGGGGCCTTTCTTTGATGTGGAATGAATTCTCTTTTCTGCCTTTCAGCCATAAAGCCGCGTTGATTTCCTCAGCTTTGGGCATTAAGGATGTGAGTGGATTTCTCTTGAAATATTAGTTCCTTTCTCTCTTTTGGTCAAAGATTTCTGCTGACTTCCTTTTATTTTCTGCTTCCAGGTCAGCAGCCTTGAACCTCACTGTGGCAAACTGCTGGGTGAAACCTTTTTGGTGTCCCTCAATGGTAAGATATTCTGCTGAATCAGGACTCGGGGGAGGCTGAGGTGAGACCCCCACCCCGAGTCCTGTTTGTTCTTTGGGTGTTGTAAGGTGGTGCTGTCAAGATCTGACGGCAAAATTTGGAGGACGCCATTTTCTATCTATGGAGCCCTTGGGGCTCTCTGAGCTTGGTGGCTTTCTTGTAGAGGTCTCAAGACCCAGCTAGGGAACATCATCCGTGCTAGAAAGGAGGGAGATTGGTAAGGAGGAGGAGGAGGAGGAAGAGGAGGACTGTGGTAATCTCTGAGCTTGGATGAAAGTTCTTTAGAGATTCTCCATCCTTCAGGTCACAGTTGTCCCAAAGGTCCTTTCTTGTTTTTTCTTTTGAAGACGTTTTGCTTCTCATCCAAGAAGATTCTTCGGCTCTGACTGGATGGGGGGGGGAATCTGAGGTTGGATGTTTTCTGGCAGATGTTTCGTGACCCAGCTAGGGAACACTATCAGTGTTAGAAGGCAGGGTGGTTGGTAGGGAGGAGGAAGAGGAGGAGGAGGAGGACTGTGGGGTCCTTGATGGTCTCTAACTTTGGATGTTTTCTTGCAGACATTTCGTGACCCAGCTAGGGAACGTTATCAGTGCTAGAAAGGAGTGGGGTTTGCATGGAGTAGTAGTAGTAGTAGTAGTAGTAGTAGTAGGAGGAGGAGGAGGAGGAGGAGGAGGTGGTGGAGGACTGTAGAGTCCTTGATGCTCTCTAACTTTGGATGTTTTCTTGCAGACATTTCAGGACCCAGCTAGGGAATATTATCAGTGCTAGAAGGGAGGGGGGTTTGCATGGAGTAGTAGTAGTAGTAGTAGTAGTAGAGAGGAGGGAGGAGGAGGAGAAGGAGGTGGTGGAGAACTGTGGAGTCCTTGATGCTCTCTAACTTTGGATGTTTTCTTGCAGACATTTCACGACCCAGCTAGGGAACATTATCAGTGCTAGAAGGGAGGGGGGTTTGCATGGAGTAGTAGTAGTAGTAGTAGGAGGAGGAGGAGGAGAAGGAAGAGGTGGAGGACTGTGGAGTCCTTGATGCTCTCTAACTTTGGATGTTTTCTTGCAGATGTTTCAGTGCCCAACTAGGGAACATTATCAGTGCTGGAAGGGAGGGGGGTTTGCAGAGAAGGAGGAGGAGGAGGAGGAGGGGAACCTTAGGGTCCTTGGTGCTCTCTGAACTTTGCAGACATTTCATAACCCAACTAGGCAACCTCATCAGTGATAAAGGGGAGTGGGCTTTGCTCTCTGCTTATCTCTTAGTGGCTTGCCCCTCCAGTGTTGTTGAATAACATTAGAAAGGACCCTGACGGGTTGGATCTCCAATACTTCCCAATCTGCTTCAGTGCACTGTATTTATGGTCAACTCTCAGATTTGCCACTTGGGGATTCTGGGAGTTGAAGTCCACCCAACTCTTGTTGTGGCTGTTGTGCTTAGCGACTGCCTCCCTTCCTATCAGTCTGATTCACTGGAAGAATTTCGCCCCCCCAGGTTTCCTCAGTGTTGGCATCCGTCTGCCTTCCATCTTGACTGTTATACTGGACAAAGTTTCAATCCAGTTTATTGAGGTAAGTTCAAAGCAGGTCAAAGGAGGAACTGATGCTTGCTTTCCTTGGGCGTGAATTCAGTTCAGTGTCAGGATTCCGGCAGTTGCCCGAATTAACATCATGAGCCTCGAGCCAAGCTTCAAAAACTTCAGAGGATTTATTGTGAGCGAACAAGTCGGCATAACCTGCATGAAGCTAATTCTGAAACATGTGATTTGCTATCACCCATGACCCTGTTTTGCCCCCTCTCCCCACCTCTCTGGGTGTATCATAATTCATATCCTCCAACAAAACACGTTCATAGCTGAGCGTCATCAATCGCGTTCTCCATTTAGGGATTTTCACCAGCAGAAATTCAGGTAGCTTAGTTACAATCTTTGCAAGATAAGAATGGAACGCACTTTTGGTTTTAAACTGCCACACTGCTCTTTCAAATCTCTCCCCCAACCTCCCTTCTGTCCATGGCAATTCTAAAATAGACATAGAAATGAATAGAATAGAATTCTTTATTGGTCAAGTGTGATTGGACACACAAGGAATTTGTCTTTGGTGCAAATGCTCTCAGTGTACATACAAAGAAAAGATACATTCGTCAAGAGTCAAGAATCATCAGGTACCACACTTAATAATAATCATAGAGTACAATAAGAATAGAAATGAATAGAATAAAATAGAAATTAGAATAGAATAGAATATAGAAATTAGAATAGAATAGAAATTAGAATAGAATAGAATAGAATTCTTTATTGGTCAAGTGTGATTGGACACACAAGGAATTTGTCTTTGGTGCAAATGCTCTCAGTGTACATACAAAGAAAAGATACATTCGTCAAGAGTCAAGAATCATCAGGTACCACACTTAATAATAATCATAGGGTACAATAAGAATAGAAATGAATAGAATAAAATAGAAATTAGATTAGATTAGATTAGATTAGATTAGATTAGATTAGAATAGAATAGAATAGAATAGAATAGAATAGAATTCTTTATTGGCCAAGTGTGGTTGGACACACAAGGAATTTGTCTTTAGTGCACATGCTCGCAGTGTACATAAAAAGAAAAGATACATTCGTCAAGAATCATCAGGTGCAACATTTAATGATAGTCACAGGGTAATCTATCTATCTATCTATCTATCTATCTATCTGTCTGTCTGTCTGTCTGTCTGTCTGTCTGTCTGTCTTTCCCTGCCTGCATGCCTGCCTGTCTGCCTGTCTATCTATCTATCTATCTATCTATCTATCTATCTATCTATCTATCTATCTATCTTCTGTTTGGTTGTGATAAGGATACGCCCAGAAAGAAAGAAATGTTCAGTGTTGTCTCCAAAACACTGTCAAAACTTCCAGGCATCCATGAGAGGTGATCAAAGGAGCACCTGGGGTTTGTTTTTAGTGCAGGTTGCCCCATGAAATCCCAGCTGGGTTTCTATCACCGTGTCCTGGCTGCCATGTTGGTTTTTTTCTTTTTCTTTTAATGGATCCCATCCTTCAGCTTCCTTTCTTTTTCCCTTGTTCAGCACGGTCTTCTCCTGTGTATCTGAACCAGAGGACCACATCCTACGCAGCAGCAGCAGCAGCAGCAGCGGGTCTTCTTCAGAGCAAGAAGGAGATAGCCGGACCAGCAGGGATGAACACCTGATGGGCTTCCTTGTTTGGTGCTGCTGACTCGAGCCCAGCTGTTCTCTTATTCATGCAATTCTTCTAATAAAGAATTTGGTTTCCCAGGGCAACCTGAATGGTCCTCTTTTTTTTTTTTTTAAAGAGAGAATAGAACCGGGCACTGGAGGTGATATTTAAAGCCTCACCTCTGTTTGGTGATTTGATTAAAAAGTATTTTGTGGGGTTCAAGTTTTTTCCCGACTTGAAATGTCTCAAAGTCTTCTAATATGTGTTTTTTGCCCCTCTGAAAATGTTTCACTTCTCATCCAAGAAGCAGCTCCTCCTCCTCCTCCTCCTCCTCCTCCTCCTCCTCCTCCTGAATTGAAAAAGCTTCTTGGATGAGAAGTGAAACATTTTAAAACAAAAAGACCAAGGAAGTCCACTTGTCTTTGAGAAAAAAGCACCTTTGGTCACTAAACGAACCAACCAGGATATCCTAAAAGTCTAATATTTGGACCACACAAAGGCCTTCCCCTCTATCCAATGGAGAAGTCAACTTGGTAAGAAGATACTTGAAGACCTTCAAGTCTTCAGATACCTAAATAAATAGTGATCTCCTCTACTGAAATTTCCTCCACATTCTCTATAAATATCCATTTTCCTGCAATCTGCCACAGCTGATTAACAGGCAGATTAACACCATGAAGTGACTCAACTTCACTGTGAAGAAGATATTCCAGATTTGGTTGCTGGGTGAAGTTTCCCCAAGAACTTAATAAGTCACGCTAATGAGTTGTCTTCATGACACGTCAGTCAAGGTTGGTCAAGGGAGAGGGAAGAAAGGAGAAGGTGTCACCTAACATGGAGGTAAATATTATTTGTTGGCTTAGCGGGAAGTTTGGGTCATCTTCTAAGTTCACAACTTCTCAGCAAGGACTTGTGGTTTGGAAGAGAATTAACATTCAAGAAGGCATGAAATGACCAGGTCTCCTTTCTTCCTTTCTCAGGTGATCCATTCTCAAGAGGAAGGTTTTATTTCAAGGAAGGATGTTATTTTATATTTTGTTCTCGATTGATGTAGAAATATAATATCAGTTTTTGTTGGTCACATGGCGGTTTGGGAGCTGGCCAGAGTTAGGGCGGCCTTATAAATCTTTTAAATAAATAACGTAAGCAACCTAGACGTAAGGAGAAATTTAAGGAGGAACTTCCTAAGAATAAGAACAATTAACCGGTGGAACGACTTGCTTTTGGATGTTGTGGGTGGTTCATCAGTGAAGGTTTTTAAAGAAGAGATGAGACAGTCACTTGTCTGAAATGGTACCCATTTTCCTGCTTGAGAAAGGGTTGGACTAGAAGACCTCCGAGGTGCCTTCTGTTCTATCCTATCCTATCCTATCCTATCCTATCCTATCCTATCCTATCCTATCCTATCCTATCCTACTCTACTCTACTCTACTCTACTCTACTCTACTCTACTCTACTCTACTCTATTCCTTATATCATTCCATTCCCTATTCCATTCTGGAATCCATTCTATTCCACTCCATTCTATTCTATTCTCTATATTCTACATTCTATTCTATTCCATTCCGTTCCGTTCCGTTCCATTCCATTCCATTCCATTCCATTCTCTATTCTATTCTATTCTATTCTATTCTATTCTGTTCTGTTCTGTTCTGTTCTGTTCTATTCTATTCTATTCTATTCTATTCTATTCTATTCTATTCTATTCTATTCTATTCTATTCTATTCTACTCTACTCTACTCTACTCTACTCTACTCTACTCTACTCTACTCTATTCCTTATATCATTCCATTCCCTATTCCATTCTGGAATCCATTCTATTCCATTCCATTCTATTCTATTCTCTATATTCTACATTCTATTCTATTCCATTCCATTCCATTCCATTCTCTATTCTATTCTATTCTATTCTATTCTATTCTATTCTATTCTATTCTATTCTATTCTATTCTATTCTACTCTACTCTACTCTACTCTACTCTACTCTACTCTATTCCTTATATCATTCCATTCCCTATTCCATTCCGGAATCCATTCTATTCCACTCCATTCTATTCTATTCTATTCTGTTCTGTTCCGTTCCGTTCCGTTCCATTCCATTCCATTCCATTCCATTCCATTCCATTCTATTCTATTCTATTCTATTCTATTCTATTCTATTCTCTGGGTAACCTCATTAGTGCTATTTGCTGTTCTCTGGACAATTGTTTTTTATCCATTAAGTAATCCCCTCCGAAGTCTTTGGGGTGGTTGAGACCGAGAGCCCAAAGTGCTAAACCAACTTTTTCAAAACCAACAGCGGAAAGTATTGTGGGAAATTCAAGAGGTCCTGGGAAACACAGACTTCAACTTCAACAATCCCCAAAGCAAATAAGTTTATTGTGGAACAGAAACACTGGCTCAACCACCCTTTCCCCAAAAGACCCTGTTTGATGTAGGGTCTCCGAGTTACTGGGCCGTCTTTGGTTTTTGTTTTGCGAAGCAATTTCTACAATCAACAGGATTGGGGGACTGTCTGTTTCCCTTCTGACTACAATGAGATTCCCTCTTCCCCGCACAGAGAAAGGTAGCATTTAAGGGAAAGACCTCTCCAGCCAGAAGTCTGTTTGGGGGGTTTCCATGGGAGGACATTTATCTAAGGAGGAAGAGAAACGCTGCAGTCCAACCAAAATCACCCCTCCATTTAATCTGCACTTACTCCATAACGTGTTTCTTGGGATAATTTTTCATTTTTAGGGGGGCTGTTTGGCCATATCTCTGCAAACATAGGTAGTAGGCCTCCCTGCCTGCTGAAATCTAACCACAGCACAGGTAAAACTCTTCGACTTACAACCACAACATCGAGCCCAACTTTTCCCGTGGCGAAGTGAGACAACGTTGACGTGAATTTTGGCCCCATTTTACATCCTGCAGCCTTGCCACCGTCGTTAAGTGAATCACTTGCAGTTGTTCAACGAGTCACATGGTTGTTCAGCCTATCTGGGTTCCCCTGTGGATTTTCCTCACCAGAAGGACTCCCAAAAAAGAAGATCGTGTGATTTCCTCGAGACACAACAACCGTCATAAATATGAGCCGGTTGCCACGCCGTTCTGAATTTTTGATCACGTGACCCCACAATGGTCGTTACGTGAGGAAAATCGGTCATAAGTCATCCCCCCCCGTTTCCCCCGCCCCCCAGTGCCATTGTCACTTTGAACGGTCACTAAATGAACCGCCGCAAGTCAAAGACCGCCGGTATTAAATTGAGAGGAGGGTCATCCATGGGAGGGGGAGGGGAGGGGTTGGACTAGATGACCTCCGAGGTCCCTTCCAACTCTGCCCAACTGCTAAAGAGGTGGAAAATGAGGGAAACAGCCTCTTGCAGTCTTATCTATAGTTTCGATTTACTTTTTCTTTTTTTTTTAATTTTCATTTCTTCGAGACGCCACTTTTCTAGTTGAAAAAGAAAAAAGAAAAGGAAAGAAAGGAAGGCTGGAAGGATTAACTAGCTACAGGTTGGGGTTTTTTTTTCTTCTGGCCCCACAGATAACCCCCCCCCCACCTGTCTGAAGATGCAAGGTGACTAGCCCAGGTAAAACAGGATGCCTAACTTGCCCGCATTAAAAAGTATGAAATCGGGTGAGGGAAATAAAAGATAGGACAGGTTTAGCAGGGTTTTTTTTCCCCACTCCAGTCTTGCCACGATGTCCCTCTTGTTGGGTGAGGCTGAGCATCCCTGGCCTACGAAGTTGGCCGTTGCTTCACACGCAGAACACGATCATGCCCTGTGCAAACATCAGAAGTCACAAAAAATGTTAGCGTGGAGGGTCTCAGAAAGCCATCAGTTTGAGTCGAGGTCTTTGGGGTGTGTGTGTGTGTGTGGGGGGTCTCTGAGCTTGGTTGTTTCCTTGCAGATGTTTTAGGACTCAACAATGCAATGGCATCGGTGGTAGAAGGGAGTGGAGGTTGAAGAGAGGAGGAGGAGGAGAAGGAGAAAGAGGAGGAGGAGGAGGAGGAGAAGGAGGAGGAGGAGGAGGAGGAGGAGGAAGAGGAAGAAGAAGAAGGAGGAGGAAAGGAGGAGGACAAGGAGGAGAAGGAGAAGGAGAAGGAGGAGAAGGAGAAGGAGAAGAAGAAGGAGAAGGAGGAGGAGGAGGAGAAGGAGGAGAAGGAGTAGGATGAGGAGAAGGAGGAGAAGGAGAAGGAGGAGAAGGAGAAGGAGGAGAAGGAGAAGGAGGAGAAGGAGAAGAAGGAGGAGGAGAAGGAGGAGAAGGAGAAGAAGGAAGAGAAGAAGATGAAGAAGAAGAAGGAGGAGGAGGAGGAGAAGGAGAAGGAGGAGAAGGAGAAGGAGAAGGAGGAGGAGAAGGAGAAGGAGGAGAAGGAGAAGGAGAAGGAGGGCTTTGGTACTCTTTGAGCTTGGTTGTGTTCTTGCAGACATTTTAGAACCCACCAAGGCAATGGCATCAGTGGTAGAAGAGAGTGGAGGAGGAGGAGGAGGAGGGAGGAGGAGGAGGAGGAGGAGGAGGAGGAGGAGTTGTTGTTGTTGTTCTTTGGTGGTCTATGAGCTTGGTTATTTTCTTAAAGAATTAGACATTCTGTGAAGCATCCCTTCATGCTCTCGAGTTGCTATAGGCCAGGGGGAATGGGGAAATCGAGCCTCACAGCTGCATAGAGGAACTTGCATTTCAGTCAAAACAAAGCATATTCCAGCCAGCAATTATCAAGGTCATTCCCACGGAAACCCGCAGTGGCTGCAGGGCAGGGGGTGGGATTCTACCGGTTCGGGCTGGTTCGATAGACCCGGTTGTTATAATTCTGCACAGTTTGGAGAAACGGCAAATTGTGCCCTTGGCTGGCCCTTCCCCTGCCAGTCAGTCCTTATCGCTTGTGTGCAAGTCCAACATCACTGACTGTGTTCTCCCCTGCCCAGTCACTCCTTAAAGTATTTCTCTTTTTTTCCCCTCCTGACAATCAGCTGTTCCTATGATCAGCTGGGCCGGGATTCCCCTCGCTTACTTGCTACTTCACCCGGGAAGCTTCCCTGAGGCCCAGGAAGGCAAAAAATGGAGGGGGGGGCACAGCACACACCACCCCCTTCAGTTTTTGCCCTCCTGGGCCCCAGGAAAGCCTTCTGGGAGCACAAACACCCCCCAGGAGGTTTCCCTGAGGGCCAGAAGTCCCCCAAAATGGGGGGGGGGGTGTTTGCTGCCAAAAAAGGAAGCTATGCCCATCCAGTCACATGGCCATGCCCACCTAGCCGTACCCGCAGAACCAGTTGTTACAAAATTCGAATCCCACCCCTGCTGCTTTACAACACATGAAATTGCTCTGTTGGGGAATGTGATTGATGACGCATCTTGGGGGGGAGGGGGAAACAGGGTCAGAGCCAAAGCATGAATGAAATGAGGTCAGAGTTGGCCTTCACTTGGTCCGTGCCAACCTGGAGCTCCTAAGAAATAGCTGGATTTTCTTTTGAAGCTAGGCCTGAGGCTCATGATTTAACTAGGGCATCTGTCGGAACCCTTACATTGATGTTTCAGGACCCAACTTGGTAACAACATCAGTGCTAGAAGGGAGTGGGATATGCAGAGTGGTGGAGAAGGAGGAGGAAGAGGAGGAGGAGAAAGAGAAGGTGGAGAACAAAGGGTCTTTGATACTTCCTTTGTTTTCTTGCAGAGATTTCAGGACAGGTAACAGCATCAGTGCTAGGAGGGAGAGGGTTGCAGAGAGGAGGAGGAGGAGGAGGAGGAGGAGGAGGAGGAGGAGGAGGAAGAAGAAGAAGAAGAAGAAGAAGAAGAAGAAGAAGAAGAAGAAGAGGAGAGGAGGAGGAGGAGGAGGAGGAGGAGGAAGAAGAAGAAGAAGAGGAGGAGGAGGAAGAGGAATACTACGAGGTCCTTGGTGCTCTCAGTTTGTTTTCTTCCAGGTGTTTCATTACTCAAACTAAGGGTATCATCAGTACAAATCCCTCTCCCTTCTAGCACTGATGAACATACAATAACAGAGTTGGAAAGGACCTTGGAGGTCTTCTAGTCCAACCCCCTGCTCAGGCAGGAAACCTTATATTATTTCAGGCAAATCGCTGTCCAATCTCTTCTTAAAATCTTCCTGTGTTGGAGCATTCAAAACTCCCGTAGCCAAGTTGTTCCACTGATCCATTGTTCTAGCTATCTGGAAATTTCTTCTCAGCTCTGGGTTGCTTCTCTCCTCGAGGAGTTTCCATCCAACGTTTCCGCCTTGCCTTCTGGTGTTTGGAAAAAAGTTTGACCCCTCCCCTCATCTTCGTAGGAACCTCTCAAATCTTGGAAGACTGCTATCCTGTCCCTCCTAGCCCTTCTTTTCATTAAACTAGACGCACTCAATTCCTGCAACTGTTCTTTATAAGTTTTAGCCCCCAGTCTCTTCATGCTCCTTCGTTGCTCCTCTCTGCACCCTTTCCATGATGAGGTTACCTAGTTGGGTAATTAAACATTTGCAAGAAGACCACCAAGCTCGGAGAGCACCAAAGACTCCCCCCCCCTTTCAACCGTGAGCTACCCATATTTTCCTTTAAGGCCAACCAGAATGAGTATGTGGGAAGGAGACATTTTCCGTGGTGGTCTTACCTGTATAATCTCAATCACAGGATAATGCATCCTAACATGTATCAGAGAAGGCAACGGGACGCCGATGTTCAGGCCCTCTGAAATGGCAAAAGGAATAAGAGGTGTGAACTGTCTTTATGTTGACCTAAAACCTTCAGCGCTCCCCTCTTGGGAAGCTCCCAGCAAGGTTTGGAGTAGGGGTGAAACGGGGAACTAGCCTTGTGTCATGCCCCTGTGAGAGTCTGAACCTGAGGAGGAAGATGAACCGCTGACAGGAAGTAGGTGTGTAGCTCCGTCGGCTGTGGAGGAAACTGGGGAAGGGCAAAGTCTGGCTGGGCAGAGCAGGGGAGAAGTAGAACAAGGGAGAGGGAGTTCAGAGGAACACCCAGCCTACCCCCTCTTCATCCTAGGGCACGCAGGGAGGAACGGAGAAGGGAGCAACTTGAGTTGCATGGCTTACAGGGGAGGAAAGGGCCCTGATTCCCTTCATTAGCCACACCCAGGGATGAGAGTTTAAAAGAAATGCATGCTGAATGCGGTAGCTGCTGGGAGCAAACATGAGTTTATCTTGTGTTGACTTTGCTTATCTGCATTCCTGGCATCTTCCCAACCGTATTGAGTTATTGCTGTGCCTTCACATCTGGCATTCTTGCTCCTGCCCTGCTGGACTAATTACCTCCTCTTGCCTTGATTGGACTTATAGTTACAGATTTTGTTGACCATGTTTTGGGCTTGATTTTCTGCAGCCAAAGGCTGTTCCTGGGAGAGTTTTTCTCCAGCCTAGAAGGTAACCAGGACATTGAGGGCAAAGTTGGAGCTAATAAAGGGACTCTTATTGATTATCTGACTACGTTGCCTTTGTGCCACGCCCCTTTGGGTCATCACACCTTGAATCCTTGCACAGCCACAAGTGGCATCAACCTGACTCTCCGTAAGTTCCACGAAACCTTATCTGGGCAGGCGAGAAATCTCGGGAGGTTCTTGGAATATAGGTTGACCTCAATAAGTCACCTGGGTTTTCCTCCAAAATAAGACCTAACCATAAAATAAGCCCTAGCATGATTTTACAGGATGCTCATCATATAAGTCCTACCCCCCAAAATAAGCCCCGGTTAAAATTGTCAGCCAGACGGATGCGTTTAGCACTGTATTTCCTGAAGATAAGACATCACCTGAAAACAAGCCCTTTGGAACAAAAAAATAATATAAAACCTGGTCTTATTTTGGGGGAAATATGGTAGTTGACTTGGCCCTTTCATGAGTGATTTGGTTGCCTGTGCCTGACACTACCAGCACTGTGGGGATGTTAGCTTCTCTACCTGTTAACTAGTCTTGATGTTATCATGTTTCCTTCCTATAAGGGACTGAAACTAGCTTACTGTTAAAAGAATAACAAACTTGGAAGAGACCTTGGAGGTCTTCTAGTCCAACCCCCTGCTTAGGCAGGAAATTCTATTCCACTTCAGACAAATGGTTGTCCAATCTCTTCTTAAAAACCTCCAGTGTTGAAGCATTTACAACTTCTGGAGGCAAGTTGTTCCACTGATGAATTTGTTCTAATTGACAGGAAATTCCCCCTTAGTTCTAAGGTTGCTTGTCTCCTTGGTTAGTTTCCACCCATTGCTTCTTGTCCTGCCCTCAGGTGCTTTGGAGAATAGCTGGACTCTTTCTTCGTGGCAGCCCCTCAGATATCGAAACGCTGCTATCATGTCACCCCTCATCTGGACACAAGAAGCTTTCAAGGTAAGAACAAGAGTTGCTATTTGCAGAATAGCCAACTTGTAGAATAATAGGGTTGGAAGGGAACTTGAAGGTTTTCTGGCCAACCGTCGGCTCAAACAGGAAGACACCGTTCAGGAGAGCTGAAGAAGCTTCTTGGATGAGAAGTGAAACATTTTCAAAGGAAAACCAGGAAGTTCCGTTGCCTCTTGAAAAAGTGCCTTTTGGACAAACCATGACCTGGATGATGGAGAATCTTCATAGACAGGAGACACTAAACCCACGACGGCGAATTTACGGCACGAACGCCAGAGCCCTCTCTGTGGGCATGCGTGCCATCGCCAGCTGCTCTTCTGTTTTTGGGTGCACACATGTGCACCAGCCAGCTGGTATTTGTGGGTGCCAGAGCACCAGAAAATGGCCTGAAAAATGACCCCCAAATGGCCTGAAAATGGCCCCAAAACTGTCTGAAAAATGGCCTGAAAAAGGCCCGAAAAAGGCCCCCAAAGAGCCTGAAAGTGGCCCCCAAAATGACCTGAAAATGGCCCCAAATGTCCAAAAAAAACCAGACATGCAGGCACCGGCCAGCTGGTCTTCAGATTTTAGGTACTCTGGCACACACACATGCACACGCATGCACGGGCGTTCTGGTTTGGACACTCGGCGCCGAAAAGGTTCGCCATCACTGCACTAAACCGTCCCAGACAAAGGGCTGCCCAACCAGTTCTTAAAAGCCTCCAACTTCTGGGGGCAAGTAGGAAGTAGGAAGGGCAAGAAAAACGTACCATTGATAAGAGGCAAGTAGGATTCCTTCAGGAGCAACCTGATCCACTTCACAAGACCAGAGACCTGAAAGGAAAAAAAAAAGAAGAAGAGTGTCCTGCTGTAGAAAGTGACCAGCTCATAACCCATCAGAAATGGTGTAAGCCAGGGGTGGGATTCAACGGGTGTTACTACTGGTTTGGTGACTATGTTTTGCATGCGCATATTGAATAATAAATAAATACTCAACAATACAAGAATATTTCTTTTCATCGGCTATCTAATTGTCCAATTTCCCTGAGCTGGAGCACATCCAGATCTTCAGTGCTTTGTGTGAAAAGCTGGCACAAAGTTGGGGGCCAACTAATTTTGGGGTCAACCAGCAACAGGTCAACCGACATCAACAACTTGGCAACTCCAAATTTCGACCAACAAATGCTCTGTCCTACACATTGTTAAAAAAAATAAATCAGAACACCAAATACAAACTAGGTGGATATGACCTCGTTGATGATCCTCACTCTGTCAAGGACCTTGGAGTTCTCTTATTTAATGACCTAAGTGCCAGAGCTCACTGCAACAGCATTGCCAAAAAGGCATTAAGAGTTGTAAATCTAACCTTACGAAGCTTCTCCTCCAGAAGTATAGAATTTCTAACTAGAGCAGACAAAACCTTTGCTAGACCAATATTTGAATACAGCTCATCTTTCTGGAATCCTCACTGTGTATCGGACATTAATGCAATTGAGTGAGTCCAGAAGTATTTCACAAGAAGAGGACTCCACTCCTCTGCTCACCACAGAATGCCCTATATCAGGGGTCGCCAACCTTTTGGACCTCAGGGACCACCAAACTCATAATTTTAGATCCCAGGGACCACTAACTGGTTCTGTGGGCGTGGCCTGATTTGTGGGTGTGGCTTGGTGATCATGTGACTGGCTGGGCATGGCTTGTATGTAAATATTATAAATATTTACGTAAATATTGAATTTTTTCTTTTTAAAAAAGAGCAACTTTTACCCCAAAGCAGGCAAAGCAGGCAGGCAGATTGAGTTGCTCACAGAATCACAGATTCACTCAGAAATTTATCTATCTGCCATCGGCTAGCTCAGTCTGTCGCATAAAATTTGCTTGCAAGCAAACTCACAAAATTAACTCACAACACACCATGTATGTAAATATTGAATTTTTTTTTAATAAAAAAAGCAACTTTTACCCAAAATCAGGCAAAGGGGGCAAATTGAGTTGCTCACAGAATCATTCAGTGATCTATCTATCTGCCATCAGCTAGCTCAGTCTCTCAAATTTGCTTGCCGTGAGTCTGCATTGAATTTGCTTGCAAGCAAACCTTCAGTCCTAAGGGAGGTTCAGCTGGACACTTAAAAGCAGAGCCGAAGAACTAAAGAAGATCTAGAAAGCAAGAAATCCAACCACTTTCTGCTTCCTAGTTAATCTAAATCTCCCGGCACAGCAGAACAGCTGATGGTTGGAAAAAGGAAAAATAGCAATTTAGCAGGCAAGTTTACCGGGTAAGGAGTGAGTGGGCAGGAAGGGTTTCCGTGGGCCATCTGGGCAGTGTAGCCTTGTGTGTCTGCGCAGTCTGGATTAATTGCTTTGGGGGGGTGCTCTGGGGATGACATTTCTCTGCGGCCCACCAAAATTTTCTCACAGCCTACCAGTGGGCTGCAGCCCACCATTTGGTGACCGCTGCCCTATATCACCTCAAATTTTGGGCTTGGACAACCTTGAACTATGCTGCCTTCGGTTGGACAAGCGTAGTACACAAAACTATCTGCTACAATGTCCTACCCGTCAATGACTACTTCAGCTTCAACCGCAACAATACAGGAGCACACAACAGATACAAACTCAGTGTAAACCACTCCAAACTCAATTGCAGAAACTACGACTTCAGCAACAGAGTGGTCAATGCCTGCAATGCCCTACCTGGTGTTACATCCTCTAACCCCCCATTCCTTTAACCTTAAACTGTCCACTATTGACCTCACCCCATTCCTAAGAGGCCTGTAAGGGGCCTGCATAAGTGCACCATCGGGCCTACCATCCCTGTCCTATTGTCCCCACTTATTTGTACCTATTTCCTGTATTCTTACTCATGTTTATACTTATACCTATTATCTTGGAAGCAATTGACAAATGAAATAAATAAATAAATAAAAGGAGGGAAAGAAGGAAGGGGGAAGGAAGGAGAACAGGGAAAAGGAAGGAAGGAAGGAAGGAAGGAAGGAAGGAAAAGATGGATGGAAGGAAGGAGGGAAGGAAGGAAGGAAGGAAGGAAGGAAGGAAGGAAGGAAGGAAGGAAGGAAAAGATGGATGGAAGAAAAGGAAGGAAAAGATGGATTGAGGGAAGGAAGGAAGGAAGGAAGGAAGCAAGGAAGCAAGGAAGGAGAGAAAAGAATGGAGGGAGGAGAGAAAGGAAGGGAGAGAATACCCATTCCTAAGAGCTCTGTAAGGGGCATGCATAAGTGCACCATCGTGCCTCCCGTCCCTGTCCTATTGTTCCCCACTTATTCGTACCTATTTCCTGTATTCTTACTCATGTTTATACTTATACATATTATCCTGTAAGAGATTGACAGATCAAATAAATAAATAAAATAAAAAATAAAAGGAAGGAAGAAGGAGAGAGAAGAATGGAGGGAGGAAAGGAGAGAATACCCATTCCTAAGAGGTCTGTAAGGGGCCTGCATAAGTGCACCATCGTGCCTACCGTCCCTGTCCTATTGACCCCATTTATTCGTACCTATTTCCTGTATTCTTACTCATGTTTATACTTATACCTATTATCTTGTAAGGGATTGACAAATGAAATAAATAAATAAATAAAAGGAGGGAAAGAAGGAAGGGGGAAGGAAGGAGAACAGGGAAAAGGAAGGAAGGAAGGAAGGAAAAGATGGGTGGAAGGAAAGGAAGGAAGGAAAAGATGGATGGAAGGAAAGGAAGGAAGGAAGGAAAAGATGGAAGGAAGGAAGGAAGGAAGGAGAGAAAAGAATGGAGGGAGGAGAGAAAGGAAGGGAGAGAATACCCATTCCTAAGAGGTCTGTAAGGGGCGTGCATAAGCGCACCATCGTGCCTACCGTCCCTGTCCTATTGTCTCCATTTATCTGTACCTGTTTTCTGTATTCTAACTCATGTTTATACTTATACCTATGATCGTGTAAGCGATTGACAAATAAAATAAAATAACAAATATAAGAAAGATGAAAAAAGGAAGGAAGGGGGAAGGAAGGAGAACAGGGAAGGGGGAAGGAAGGAGGGAGAGACAAGAAGGGAGGGAGTGGGAGGAAGGAAGGAAGGAAGGCGGAAGGAAGGAGAACAGGGAAGGAGAAGGAAGGAAGGAAGGAGAGAAAAGAATGGAGGGAGGAGAGAAAGGAAGGGAGAGAATACCCATTCCTAAGAGGTCTGTAAGGGGCCTGCATAAGTGCACCATTGTGGCTACTGCCCCGTCTTATTGTCCCCACTTATTCGTACCTATTTCCTGTATTCTTACTCATGTTTATACTTATTCCTATTATCTTGTAAGCGATTGACAAATCAAATAAATAAATAAAATAAAATAAAATAAAACAGGAGTTGTGGGAGGTTTTGGGGAATGAGCAAACATGACCGTAACATCTATAATTTACCAAGCAAAGAAGAACTTACTTCCAACGGTCCATATTCTGAAGAAACCAGGGCGAGGTCCAAACTGTGGAAAGAGAGATCGGACAAAAGAGTCGAGTCAGAAGAATTGCCGTGACCCTCGGCTCATGGATGGGGCTGGTGTGAGAATTCAGAGGTGAGCGTTACTTGGGAAGCTGCTCCTCTGAGGTGTAAGGACACAGGTTGTGGAAGGGATGTGTGGAAAGAAAAGTTGGCTACCTGGTCATGGAGGAGTAGAACTTCAGCTTTTGGTCGTGAACCGTCGCATGGAGACCCAGTACCAGGTTCTGCAATCAGACCAATGGAGAACAGGAGAACATAAGCAGAGCTCTGGGGTTGCATTAAACCATTAGGTAAAGGTAAAAATTACCCTCGCGCATGTGTGCTAACTTTTCCATCTCTGGCCCGCGCTACTCATCTCTGCTACAAAGCTGAAGAGACGGCGCTGTCCGAAGACGTCTCCATGGTCACGTGGCTGGCATGACTCCATGCCTTTGAAAGCGCATGGAGCGCTGTTCCCTTCCCACCAAAGGGGTCCCTATTTTTCTACTTGCATTTTTTTTACACGCTTTCGAACGGTTAGGTTGGCAGAAGCTGCCGGGACAAGGAACGGGAGCTCGCTCCGTTCTGCGGCGCGAGGGACTTGAACCACCAAACTGCCAACCTTTCTGACTGACAAGCTCAGCGTCTTAGCCGATGAGCCACCACGTCCCTAATTAGACCATTAATCCCGCATATATGGCCTTCTACACTAGCCAGACTTCAATGGAGGCATTTGGGAAGCTCAGTAACTTGAGTTGGAGACCAAGAACTTGTCAGAGTGGACACGGCTTTACTCCATTAGACAACCCAGGAGCAATGGCAGCAGATTTGTAATAAATGGTGGTTTTATCTACAAAAGAATATATACTATATTTACACATACTACAGGCAGAGGTCAAACAAGCAGCAAATTACAGCAGGGAAGAATACACAGTGAGTGAGTGAGAGAGATACACCCTCACTAGGCCTCTTCTTATTATACAGGCTCTTAAAGGGATAACAGCCCAAAACCTTGCTGACTCATTCTCATCCTTGCATCAGCTTTTAAATCACTACTCCGACAGAACCTTCTTCCAGTCTCACTTCCCAGCTATTGCTTAGGATTCACTAGGTACACTACAACTGTAACACAAGGACAGAGTTGGAAGGGACCCTGGAGGTCTTCTAGTCCAACCCCCTGCTTAGGCAGGAAACCCTACATCACTTCAGACAGTTATCCAACCTCTTTTTAAAACCTTCCAGTGTGGGAGCATTTACAACCTCTAGAGGCCAGTTGTTCCACTGGTGAATTGTCTTCACTGTCAGGAAATTTCTCCTTAGTTCTAGGTTGATTCTCTCGTTGATGAGTTTCCGTCGGTTGCTTCTTGTCCTGCCTTCGGGGGCTTTGGAAAATAGCTTGACCCCTTCCTCTTCTCTGTGACAGCTCTGAAGACCTGGTTTTGCCAGCAGGCCAGAGTGCCATGGAGCCCATCAAATGGTTGGTGTGATCTGCTGTCGTTGGGGCAGGCAGTGGGACTTGGGGTGTGATTATTGATTTATTTTTTTTCAGATTTTATTCTATTGTGCTATATTAATTTATTTGATTCTTTTTTTTAGTTTTTATTGTTTGGTTTTTTTGGGGGGTTTTAAATATTTTTTTACATTCTGTAAGCTGCCACAAGTCACATGGCCGAATAGGCAGCAATATAAATTCAATAAATAAATAAAAATCTCACGCCTAGTCCTTCTTTTCATTAGCCATACCCAGTTCCTGCAACCATTCTTCATATGTTTGAACCTCCAGTCTCCTAATCATCCT
Source organism: Pseudonaja textilis (assembly GCF_049901715.1). Taxonomy (NCBI): domain Eukaryota; kingdom Metazoa; phylum Chordata; class Lepidosauria; order Squamata; family Elapidae; genus Pseudonaja; species Pseudonaja textilis. Next base: position 2,065,264 of record NC_141992.1, on the reverse strand, counting down.
GGTCTCCTCTTCTCTGCACTCTTTCTAGAGCAGGAGTGTCCAACCTTTCACCTTCCCTGGGCCACATTAGAAGATGAAAATTTGGTTTGGGCCGCACATAAAATAAAATAACAGTAACGATACCTGACCATCCAAAAAACCATAGAAAACATAGTTAACATATTAAATTTATTTGGAAATGAAGTTAGTGAGATGTTTTTATTATTTATTATTTATTAAAAATTATTTATTTTTATCACGGTTTTGTTATCATGGTTTTTTATCATGGTTTATTTTCCAGCCAAATTTTGCGGGGAAGCTCGACCGCCTTGCGCCTACCTCTCCTCCTGCAAATGGCCCGACTGGATGAGGCAGGACTGGAAGGCAGAAGCAGCAGTGGCGGCGGGGACAAAAGCGGTGGCGGTGGTGGGGGAAGAAGCAGTGGTGGCGGGGGCAGCGGCAGCAGAAGTGGCAGCGGGGGCAGAAGCAGCAGCGGGGGCAGAAGCGGTGGCGGGGGCAGAAGCGGCGATGATGGTGGGGGCAAAAGTCGCAGCAGGGACAGAAGCGGCGGCGGGGGCAGAAGTGGTGGCGGTGGCGGCGGCAGCAAAAGCAGGAGGTGGCGCTCTGACGGCGCCCGCCTTTTCTGTTGCTGCTTGGCCTGGCGCTCGCCTCGCCCCGCCCCGCCCCGCCCCTGCCTCTCCTCCTCCTCCTCGCTGGCTCTGGCACGAAGGTTGGGGTGGGCACTGGGCCGCATTACGAGGCGACTTGGGCCGCATGCAGCCCCTGGGCCGCGGGTTGGACAAGCCTGTTCTAGAGTCTCAACCTCTTTTTTATACTGTGGTGAAAAAGTGGAAGCAGGACTCTAGGTGTGGCCTTACTAAGGCTTTACAGAGTGGTATTAGGACCTCCCTTGATCTCGATTGTATCCCTCCGTTAATGCAACTTAGGATTGCATTGGCTTTTTTGGCTGCTGCTGTACACAGCCGGCTCCTATTTAGGTGGTTGTCCACTCAGACTCCGAGATCCCCTTCCCAGTTCCTGCTATTGAGCCTGGTTTCACCCCAGTCTAGATGTGTCCTTTGGGTTTTTCTTGCCCAAGTGTAGGACTTGACTTTTCTCTACATTGATTTTCATTTCATTAGGCAGAGACCCCATGCTCCTATACTTACAGCTTTCAGAACAAAGAGGCCATAGGAGGCTCCGGAATGACTCGTGCCCAAGATGGAGATCTGGACCGAAAGATGGAGCATGATCAAGTTGGGCTGTATGGTGATCTTCTTCGTTCCAATTAAAGTGAGGACCATTTTCAGGGGAGAGTTGACAGAGCACTTCGGACACTGTAGAAAAAAGAGACATAAGAAGGTGGTGAGGTCAGACGGTGGTGAGGTCTCCCACTGGCCTTAGCTGGAAAGTGGTGGTTCTTCCTAGAGGGAATCCCAGGACCCAGAGTGGATTCCCACATCGAGGAGCCACAATAATGATGATGATTTCACGAGAAGAGTTCTCCACTCCTCTACTCGTTGTAGAAGACCTTATGCCACCAGACGTGAAATTCTAGACCTAGAGAACCTAGAACTACGCCGCCTTCGGTCCGATCTAAGTATGGAATATAAAATCATACATTGCAATGTCCTACCTGTCAATGAATACTTCAGCTTCAACCACAACAACACAAGAGCAAACAATAGATACAAACTCAAGGTTAATCGCACCAAGCTCGATTTCAGGAAATACGACTTCAGCAATAACAGAGTGATCAATGTCTGGAATACTCTACCCGACTCTGTGGTTTCTTCCCCAAACCCCCAAAACTTTAACCTTAGACTGTCTACTCTTGACCTCACCCCTTTCCTAAGCGGTCTCTAGGGGGCCTGCATAAGTGCACCAACGTGCCTACCGTCCCTGTCCTATTGTTTTTTTTATTTTTCTTATATGTACCCATTTCATGTATTCAAAACTATGTATACACTTATACTTATTATCTTGTAAACAATTGACAAATCAAATAAAAAAATAGATGATGATGATGACGCATGTTGCTCAACTTCCAATGACTAGTAGACAAATGTGATGTTCTGGATGGAATGAAACAAGAAGTCCCCTTTGCTCTTGCAAGAAGTCATTTCTAAGAATGACGATTGCTGGCAACTCTTCCTAGTGCCACCCTTAACCAAAGGAGGTCTTCTGGATGGGTGGGTCTTCATCTGCCACCATTCTCAGCCAGCAAGGCCAGAGAACAGAATAACAGAGTTGGAAGGGATCTTGAAGGTCTTCTAGTCTAACCCCTTACTCAAGCAGGAAGCCCTGCATAATTCCAGATTGGGTGTCCAATCTCTTCTTCAAAAATCTCTAGTGTTGGCGCACCACAACTTCTGCAGGCAAGCTGTTTCACTAATTGATTGTTCTCTCTGAGGTAGGTCATTCGCTTGCGGATATTTCATTACCCAACTAAGTAACAACATCAATGCTAGTGAGTGTGGGGTTTGCTTCCTGTTTATATACAGTAGCTTGCTCTGCCAGCTGTGTGTGTGTGTGTGTGTGTGTGTGTGTGTGTGTGTGGTTTACCCTTTGTTAATTCCTTGATTAAGTTATTGTTTTCTACTTGGCTGTTTGTCTGGTGTTAATCCCTGCTTATCTGGGTGTTGGTTTATGGAAATGATGTGTTCTGGTCTTTTGATTCCTTCTTAGATTTTATTGTCTTATTTGAATGGCGTGTAAACATTGTTTACCTCTATGTGTCTGTTGATGGTTGATCTGTCTAAGCGCCAGGCTTCTAGAAATTCCCCAATGTTTTTGAATTTGGCTTGGTTTAGGATGGTGCAATTGAAACTATGGTTGAGTCTACCCATGTGTTGTGAGATTCAGGAGTTTTCCCTGTGTCTTTCGACTGCTACTTGGTGTTCATGGATGCACTCGGCTGGTCTGAAATCTCACTTACCTTTCGATGTGAAAAAAGATTTGTAATAACAGATACCAGTTCAGCAGCACCAGAAAACTGTTGGGACAAAGTGTCATTGTATTTGAAAGAGGCAATCTACATTTTTTAAACAAACAAACAAAGCAGAACAAATAAAACTATGGACTTGCTTTTGCCATTAGATCTTCCTCTGTCAGCTTAATCTCTCAGATAAGACCAGAGAAAATATACTTTATATTTAGGGGCGACACCCAAAGTTGGGTGGGATGGTTAATTCCAGATGAACACAACTTTTTAAAAAAAAATCTGGAAAGGGAGAGGAATGGCCTGAGAATAAGACCATGAAAATTATTAGGGAAACAAGCAAAGCTTTTCACTTGCAAAGCAAAAACCAAACACAGAGGTAGGAGATAAAATACAGAATAACGAGAATTGGAAGGAGCCTTTGAGGTCTTCTAGTCCAACCCCCCGTTCAAGTAGGAGATGTAACATTATTCTGGACAAATGGTTGTCCAGTCCCTTCTTAAACGCCTCCAGTGATGGAGGACCCACAACTTCTGAAGGCAATTGTACCACTGATTAATTATTCTCACTATCAAAGTATTTCTCCTGATTTCTAGGTTGCTTCTCTCCTTCATTAGTTTTCACCTGTTCTTTCTTGTCCTGCCTGAAGGTGCTTTGAAGAATAGATGGACCCCTCCTCTTCTTTGGGGCAGTCCCTCAAATATTGGAAGGCTGCTCTCCTGTCTCCCCTGGTCCTTCTCTTCCCTAGACTAGCCAGGCCCAGTTCCTGCAACCGTTCTTTGTGTGTTTCATCCTCCAATCCCTTAATCATCTTTGTTGCTTCTCTCTACACTCTTTTAAGAGTTTCAATATCCTTTTTTATAGCGTGGTGACCAAAACTGGATTCAGTATTCCAGGTGTGGCCTTACTAAGGCTTTACAGAGTGGTATTAGTACCTCACTTGATCTTGATTGTATTCTTCTGTTAATGCAGCTGAGGATTGTGTTGGCTTTTTTGGCTATTGCTGCTGCACACTGCTGGCTCCTAGGTAGCTGGTTGTCCACCAAGACTCCGAGATCCTTCTCACAGTTACTACTATTGAGTCAGGTACCATGTACTATGTACAATACCTGGGCGTGGGATTCAGCCGGTTCGAGCTGGTTCGGCAGAACCGGATGTTAAATTTATATCTGGTTTGCCAAACCCGGTAGTTGAACTGACCGGCTGGCCCACCCACCCCACCACACCCCTCCCAGGAGTCTACACACGGCCTGTTTGGGATGCAGGGTCTGCGTGGAGGCTCTGGGAGGGGGAAAAACTGCCCTCCTGGAAATGGGCCTGTTCCCAGCTTCCCGAGGGCCTCTGGATCCCAGGGAGGCTATTTGCACCCTCCCAGAGGCCTGAGGGAAGCCTCCAGACTCTGGGGAAGATGAAAAACAGCCCTCCCGGAAGTTCTGGAAGTCCGGAAATGGGCCTGTTTCCAGCTTCCGGAGGGCCTCTGGAGCCTGTGGGAGGCCGTTTTCACCCTCCCAGAGGCCTGAGGGAAGCCTCCAGACTCTGAGGAAGATGTAAAACAGCCCTCCCGGAAGTTCTGGAAGTCCAGAAATGGGCCTGTTTCCAGTTTCTGGAGGGCCTCTGGATCCCAGGGAGGCCGTTTCGCCCTCCCAGAGGCCTGAGAGAAGCCTCCAGACTCTGGGGAAGATGAAAAACAGCCCTCCCGGAAGTTCTGGAAGTCCGGAAATGGGCCTGTTTCCAGCTTCCGGAGGGCCTCTGGAGCCTGTGGGAGGCGTTTCGCCTCCCAGAGGCCTGAGGAAGCCTCCAGACTCTGGGGAAGATGTAAAACAGCCCTCCCGGAAGTTCTGGAAGTCCGGAAATGGGCCTGTTCCCAGCTTCCGGAGGGCCTCTGGATCCCAGGGAGGCCATTTTCACCCTCCCAGAGGCCTGAGGGAAGCCTCCAGACTCTGGGGAAGATGAAAAACAGCCCTCCCAGAAGTTCTGGAAGTCCAGAAATGGGCCTGTTTCCAGTTTCCGGAGGGCCTCTGGATTCCAGGGAGGCCATTTTCACCCTCCCAGAGGCCTGAGGAAGCCTCCAGACTCTGGGGAAGATGAAAAACGGCCCTCCCGGAAGTTCTGGAAGTCCGGAAATGGGACCGTTTCCTGTTTCCGGAGCGCCTCTGGAGCCCGGGGGAGGCCATTTTCTCCCTCCCAGAGGCCTGAGGGAAGCCTCCAGACTCTGGGGAAGATGTAAAACAGCCCTCCCAGAAGTTCCAGTAGGCCATGCCCCCCCATGGCCACGCCCACCCAGAAACTGGGCAGAGAACCGGTTGCTGGGTTTTTTGAATCCCACCCCTGACAATGCCTATGCATTTGGTTTTTCCTGCCGACTTTTATTTCTCTGACCATTGGATTTCATTTTGTTAGACAGCCCCTCAATGCCCAAGGCCGACACACCTTGCTAGTTCTCACCTGCTGGGATGGTAGGTTTTACAGGCCTTCACGGCCAGTTTGCAATCAGTTGCAATCGTAGACTTATTCGTTATTGGAAGATTTTGAAATCTTGGCAAACTCTAACCCTAAAGAGGCCTCATAAAGCAGCGCAAACACTTCACGTGATCTTGATTTTATCCCTCTGTTGATGCAGCCTGGGGTTGCGTTGGCTTTCTTGGCCCCTGCGTTGGCTGTGTGCAGCCAGATGGGCTGAGGTGGGCTCTTTCACACCCAGGACAACCCAACTGGGTCTTGCTCACAGCTTACCTAGGTGCAGGTGAACGTTTGAAGCCGTGCGTGCCAAGGAGGAGGTCCAGAAGTGGCCTCCTGGAGTCCTTCCGGTTGAGTTGCCAGGAGCCCCAAACCAATTTTCCTCCCTACACCCTACTCGCAATCCCTACTCACCACTTCCTTGGTGCAGATCAACTCTTGTTTGGGGATCTGGAGGAGGACTCCCAAAATCACATTTAGGCTGTCCTGAGTGAGGCCCAGGGTGATGGCGTTGTCCCTCAGGGAGGGGAGCGGGATGGGAGACGGACTGAAAGGAACGGTCAAGAAGTGGTTTTGGGTCCGAACAATCATCTGAAAAGAGAAGAGGGAAGAAACATGGCTGAAGGGATTTTCATGCAAAGGTGGGGTTCACATTTTGTAACAACCAATTCTGTGGGTGTGTCTAGGTGGGCATGGCTAGGTGGGCATGGCCATGTGACCAGGTGGGTGTGGCTTCTTTTTTGGCAGCGCCCCTACACCCCATTTTTGGGCCTTCTGCGCTTCAGGGAAGCCTCCGGGGTGGGGCGATTTTGCTCCGGGAAAGCTTTCCTGGGGTGCAAGAAGGGGAAAAAACATGCGCTCTGTTTTGGGGCCTTCTGGGCTTGAGGGAAGCCTCCAGGGGGGGCGATTTTGCTCCGAGAAGGCTTTTCTGGGGTGCAAGAAGGGAAAAACAGAGCATGCGCTCTGTTTTGGGGCCTTCTGGGCCTCAGGGGAGCCTCCTGGGTGAAGCAGTAATAAGTGAGGAGAATCCTCGCTCAGCTGATCATAGGACCAGCTGGTTGGCAGGAGGGGAAAAACAAAGAAATACCTTAAGGAGTGACTGGCCAAGGAAGAACACAGTCAGGGATGTCGGGCAGGCACGCAATGTTGCATATGAGTCAGATAAGGACTGACTGGGGCGGGGAGAGGCCAGCCAGGGCCACCATTTGCTGTTTCTCTGAACTGCGCAGAATCGTAACAACCAGTTCTATAGAACCGGTCCGAACCGGTACAATCTCTCACCCCTGAAGTCATGGCAAACCTAGCTTGCTACTAGTACTGTTGACACACCATCGAAACATAAGGCTGGAAGAGACTTTAGAGGTCTTCTAGTCCAACCCTTGGCTCAAACAGGAGACTCTGCAACTTTCCAGATAAATGGCGGTTGTCCAGTCTCTCCTTGAAGGCCTCCGGTGATGGATCACCCACAACTTCTGGAGGAATAACAGAGTTGGAAGGGGTCTTGGAGGACTTGTAGTTCAACCCCCTTCCGATTCAGACAAGCGGACTCTCCAGTCTCTTCTTAAAAACCGTCCAGTGATGGATCACCCACAAATTCTGGAGGCAAACCGTTATCCTGGTTAATTGTTCTTATTATCAGGACATTTCTCCTAAGTTCTAGGTTGATTCTCTCCTTGATAATGGGATAATAGAATAACAGATTTGGAAGGGGCTTTGGAAGTCTTCTAGTCCAGTCCCTGACTCAAAAAGGAGACATTATACCATTCTGGGCAAAATCCAGTCTTTTCTTGAAGGCATCCAGCGTTGGAGAACCCACGACTTTTGGAGGCAACCAGTTCCAATGATTTATTGTTCTCACTGTCAGAAAAGTTTCCATCCATTACTTCTTGCCCTGCCCTCAGGTTCTGGGGGCTGGCTGGGGCATTCTGGGAGTTGAAGTCCTCCAGGCTTAAAGTTGCCAAGGTTGGAGACCCCTGCTTTGGAGAATAGGTTGACTCCCTCTTCACATAGACTAGTATCTAAATTTCTGGACCTTGGCCTTTCTAAGTCAATCTGCCTTTGGATTATGGATTTCCTGACTTGCCGCTCACAGAGGGTCAGATTAGGTAATCATACCTCTTCCATCCTTATTCTTAACACTGGTACACCACAGGGTCGCATGTTGAGTCCCTTACTCTATACTCTTTATGGGCACGACTGCATTCCCGCTCACGCTAGTAATACTATTGCTAACTTTGCAGATGATACAACAGTGGTGGGACTCATCTCTGGGGGGAGGGGGGATGAGTCTGCCTACCGAGATGAGGTGGACCAGTTGTTTTCGTGGCGTGGAGACAATAACTTGGTCCTCAACACCAATGGAGCTTATAGTGGACTATAGAAGGAACAGATCAGACATCCAGCCCTGGCTTATCAAGGGAGACCGAGGGGAGCAAGTGGCCAGTTTTAAGTTTCTGGGGGTTACCCTAAAAGAGGACCTGACCTGGGGGGGCTCACATTGCAGCCCTGGTCAAAAGGGCCCGGCAGAGATTAGACTACCTGAGACTTCTCAGAAAACAACTGAATGGAAAACTGCTGGTGACCTTCTACCGCTGCGCTATAGAGAGTATCTTAACTTACTGCACACCTGTGTAGGGTTTGCCAATTGCACAGGGGCAGATAGGAAAGCACTCCAGCCCAGAGGATCATGGGTTGCCCTCTCCCCTCTTTGGAAGAGCTTTATAGCTCCTGCTGCCTTAAGAAAGTTCAAAACGTCCTCAAAGATCCATCTCATCCTGGGAACCCCCTTTATTTGAACTATGACCATCTAGCAGATGGTACAGGATAATAATAAAAGCAAGGATAAATAGGCTGAAAAACAGCTTCTATCCCAGGGCAGTAGCTCTTTTGAATTCTGCTATATAGTGCAGTATTGGGTGTGGTGTCGGGGTTTTTTGATCAAAGTGTGGAGTGTGAAGGATGTGTGTTTGTGTTTATTTTAAGGGTCCTGGTCCTGGTGTGCACTGAAGATGGTGTTTGATTTCATTGTACGAGGTGCAATGACAATCAAGTAAGGTAAACGAAATTAAACTCTGAGGCAAACCATCAAATATTGAAAGACTGCTATCATGTCTCCCCTGGTCCTTCTCTTCAATAGGCTAAAATTATGATGGAGGGGTCAACTGTCACCCCCACGTTTCCTATAGAGTGTGCCAGATTGAAGTAGGAGGATCTCTTTTGGGGTGCTAAGAAAATCCAACCATTCCCCCCCCATGGGGTCTCCAGTGCTTTTGGACCACAGCTTCGGAATAGTATCTGGAAGGCCTGCTTGAGGGAAGGGCCGTCAGGGTTTTTACAGGGGAGGAGATTTTTGTGTCCTCAAATAACCGAGATGTGACACCGCCTCAGTTGAAGCCATTTTCGAGGCACTCGGCCAGGTGATATTTGCAAAACAGATTTCAGAGGATTTGGGATCCAGAGATTGGAGAGGGTAGAATTTCACATGAATCGGGTGCTGTCTCACTGAGCTGGCCTAAGGCACAACTGTCACCAGACTGGCAATTGTGGCCTATTTCTGGCCTTCTGGAACTTTAGGGAGGCCCATTTTTCACCCTCCCTGGGCTCCGGAGGCTTTCCACGAGCCTCCTGGAGGGGAAAAACAATCTTCCCTAGGCTCCAGCAGCCCTCCGGAGGCCAGAAACAGGCCCATTTCTGGCCTTCAGGAGCCTCTGGGAGGCCCATTTTTCACCCTCCCTGGGCTCCGGAGGCTTTCCACGAGCCTCCTGGAGGTGAAAACAATCTTTCCTAGGCTCCAGCGCCCCCCCGGAGGCCAGAAACGGGCCCATTTACGGCCTTCGGGAGCCTCTGGGAGGCCCATTTTTCACCCTCCCCGAGTCTCTGCACGGACCTTGTACTTACCTGGCATCCAAAATGGGCCACCTGGGGACTCCTGGGAAGGGCAGGGCAGGGTGAGCAGGGCCAGCCAGGGATAGGATTTCCTGGTTCACTGAACCGGTAATTAAAAATGATAAAATTAGCTATCGGTTTCACCCAAACTGGGGTGAACCTGGTAGAAGCCCACCTCTGGTCAGCTGCCATCTCACCAGACTGACAATCATGGCTGGAGAGGATGGTGGTGTAGTCCACTCTATCCCCAGGTCACATGGTTAGGGGAAGCTGGCTAGAATTGTCCATCCGTACTGTTGTGGTTCGCTGGCAGCCGGTGCAGACAGCAGCAGAATCGGACAGTGGGGAAGAACGGGGACCAGTCCGGGAGTCTGGAGGGGACTCAGAGGAGGGTCCTGCATCCAATGCAGAGATGGGGCCAGGATCATCTGGGAGTGGGGTGCTGCCTCTGGAGCCTCCGGAGTCTGACAGCAGCGAGGCAGAGGATGAAGGGTACCCTGTTCCCAATGCGTGTGTGTGTGCTGAGCTGCCAGAAGGTAAGAGCAGATGAAACAAAAGGGGCGACTCGGGAGTAAGGCTGGGAGGTGATTGCCCCTCCCCTAAGGTATAATGGACAGGCAAAGATAGAGAAACCTTTGCAGGAAGCAAAGTCATTCGTACTGTTTGGATTAAGCCTTGAAGCTCTGTGTGGACTTTGTACTTCGGCTGTTTTTTTTTTACAGTTAATTTGGCACTTTAGTTGTTGGCAGCCATTCAAAGGAGAGAAAGGGGGGTGCTTATCTCGAGGGACTATTTGGGACTCCTTACAGGCTGGGAATGCACATAATTCCCAGCACTGAAATAACAAGAGAGTTGTTTGGGCTAAGCGTGCGCTTAATTACGGTTTCAGGAAGCCTTGGTCAGAACACCTCCTTGGCCTGCTGCTTACACGCATTTTGAAGACGTAGTAAGACGAGGTGATCAATGGTTTGCTGGCCAGCTGGTACTGGATGGAGGCTGAGGCGCCCATGTGATAAAACACTGCAGGGTAAACACAGGTGTGTCATTAAAAATCCAGATGTGGACTGGACTATATGATACATATGTGTGACAAATAATCAGAAAATTCTTCGCAAACTGTTGTGCAAGGGAGCTGAGTAATTTTGATCAGGGAGAGACATAGCAAAGCAAACTGCGCAATATGCAACACTTTTTAAGTGTGTGTGTGTGTGTGTGTTAGAGAGAGAGAGACAGACAGACACAGACACATGCGCATGCGCGCGCGTGCCTGCGTGCGCGCACACACACACAGAATTAGCAAATGAGAACAATTGAGAAAGCAGGGTTGACTCAGGAGTAAGGCCACACCTCGGAGATGATTGGCCCTTCCCATAAAGACATAAAAGAGGAGCAGACGGGACGTGAGCCTTTGCAGGAAGCAACTAGTTCATCTGGTCGATTCAAGCTTTTGAAAAGTTCTGCTTGACTCTATATTGAGTTTGGCCTTGCCCTGGACCTGGCACTTAGTTCTCTGACCACATCCCAAGTGCGATAAGGTGGGTGTTTATGAACACTCTCCTGAAAGACGGTTTGTGAAGCCTTACAGGCTGGGAATGAACGCAATTCACAGCCGTGGAAATAAAAGAGATTTTGACGGAACTAAGATTGTGTTTTATGCTTTCTAAGGAAGCCTAGGTCAGAACACAGACCTCCTCCTCCTCCTCCTCCTCCTCCTCCTCCTCCTCCTCCTCCTCCTCCTCCTCTACTATGTAAATTCTCCTCCATTCTGGCACTGATGTCATTACCTAGTTGGGTCATGAAATGTCTGCATGAAAACAATCAAGCTCGGGCTGCATCAGGGATGGGATTCTACTGGTTCGGACTGGTTCGGGTGAACTGGTAGTTCTGGTGACCATTTGGCCCCATCCACCCATTCTCTGCCCTTTCCTGGGCTTTTATTTCCTTGTTTTTGAGCACAGCTGATTTGCGTGGCAGAGCGCCTCAGCTGTTTGACTCACCGGGACTGCAGGAGAAGGTAAGTAGCTCTCTGAAAACGGGCTTTTTTGAAATGCTGTGTGTGCTTGCACTCACCGAACCGGTTGTTACACCAGTTGAATTGCACCACTGGGCAGCACCGAGGACCCCTCCCTGACCCTGATCCACAAACATCTTCTTCCATTGTCAAGAACTCACCATCCATTGTGTAGAGAGAATCAAACTTTATGATTTGCAGGAGCCGCTGCAGCGTTTGGCAGAGCTGAAAGGAAGCGGGAAGGATTAATGCAACAGATACAAATAATAATAATAATAACAATGCAGTCCAGGTTGAACAGAGATTCCCCTGTGGGAAACTTGTTGGGTATATGGATACACCAACTCATTTGGGTGAATGAATATATAAAACCTAGGCATAAGTGTTTGCAACTTTAAGCTCTAAACTGCAATGTCATTGCATAATTATGGGTGCGGTTGCAGGCTGCAATAATAGGCAGTGAGAGAGACGTAACACTTTCCTGGTTTCGAGTCCCTGGTCTGATTCCTGGTTCCTGGTGTTACTGGTCTCTGGTCTATCTGCTGTCTGTCTGCCTACTGTTTACTCCTGTATGAGATGTCTACTGTGCAAGATACTTCTCTCAACTGAACACAAGGACTGTTTGCTTGGTGAGCTGTGGATTCAGCATTGTCTTTGAGAGAAAGGTATCAGAAGAAGAAGATTTACAAGCAGATAAAGACATTGTATTTACTGTTTAAAAGACTAGGTAACTGGATTGATATACTGGATACTGACATATGGACTGAATGACTATTCTTAATCTCTGTGTGTATTAAATACCTATTTAAAACCACAAACAGTGTTTTTGTCTCAAGTGTGTGTATACTCTTGGGCCCAGCCTCACTCTCATTTGGCTGCCTGGCTTGACTGCTGCTGTGCATTCTGCTCGGGGGTTTATCCCCAAACACTAACAAAACTGACTCGGAGGAGGAAGCTGAAGAGCTGACGGGGAGCGGGAGTGTGGCTCCGTTGGCTGTGCAAGAAACTGGGGAAGGGCAAAGTCCGGCTGGGCAGAGCAGGAGAGAGGTAGAACAAGGGAGAGGGAATTTGGAGGAAGACCCAGGCCCACCCCCTCTTCATCCTAGGGCATGCAGGGAGGAATGGAGAAGGGAGCAATGTGGGTTGCGTGGCTTATGCGGGAGGAAAGGGCCCTGATTCCCTCATTAGCTGCAGCTGGGAACAGTGTTTAAAAAGGGAAGCTGCATGCAGCAAGTTGTTGGGAGCAAATCATGAATTTATCTTGTATCATCGTGGTTTATCTGTGTTCCTGGCGTCTTCCCAACTGTGTGAGTTTTGTTGTGCTTTCAAGTCTGAAATTCTTGCTCTTGCCCTGCCAAACTAATTACTTCAGTTTGGCCTGTTTGGACTTGAAGTTACAGTTTGTGTTGCTCATGTTTTGGACTGAATTTTCTCCAGTTAAAGGCTGCTCCTGGGAGAGTTTTTCTCCAGCCAAAGGTAACCTGGACATTGGGGGCACAGTTGGAGATAATAAAGGAACTCTTATTGCTTATTTGACTGTGTTGCCTTTGTGCCACACCCCTCTGGGTCATCACAGACTGATTGGAGGGGAAAAGAGCTTTTGTGCACACTACCCATACCTCCAGGATGCTAGAATCAAATCCTAGAATCAGAATGGAGCTGGCAGGGACTTTGGAGATCTTCTAGTCCAGCCTCCCTGCTCAAGCAGGAGATCTTAGACCATTTCAGACAAGTGAATCTGGTTTCCTTCTTGACTTTGCTGGTCCGAAGGTCGCAAAAGGGGATCATGTGACCCCGGAACATTGCAACTGTCGTAAGTACATGCCAGTTGCCAAGCCTCTGAATTCTGATCATGTGACCCCCCCACGGATGCTGCAATGGTCATGAGTGAGAAAAAAGGTCCTAGTTTACTTTTCCCCCTTGTCCCGGTCAATAAATGGACCATTGTCAGTCGAGGACTAACTGTATATCCATGGCTCATAGAAGAGGTGTGCTTGCAGCTGCCATCTTGCCTTTTTTGCCCACCCCTGTGGATGTCCCAGGGCTTCCTCCTTCATCCCCAAGGGCTGAACCCCTTCATGATTTTGATCTGCTTGGGTCTACTCCTTCCAACTTTCCAGATCAAGGGTCTCCAACCTTGGCAACTTTAAGACCGGTGGACTTCCACTCCCAGAATTCCTCAGCCAGCTTGAAGACTGGTGGACTTCCACTCCCAGAATTCCTCAGCCAGCTTTAAGACTGGTGGACTTCAACTCCCAGAATTCCTCAGCCAGCCTGAAGACTGGTGGGCTTCAACTCCCAGAATCCCTCAGCCAGCTTCAAGACTGGTGGACTTCAACTCCCAGAATTCCTCAGCCAGCTTTAAGACTGGTGGACTTCAACTCCCAGCATTCCTCAGCCAGCTTTGCTGGATGAGGAATTCTGGAAGTTGAAGTCCACCAGTCTTAAAATGGCAAAGGTTGGAGACCCCTGTTCCAGATCCTTTGTCTGATGGAGACACCAGGGGTCTATTTGAGAAGCGCAGGCAGATGCCTTCAAGGATTTCATGGGACAAAAAAGAACCACCTGAGCCGCTTCCTTGCCAGGCTTCCCCAGTGCCATCTCTGCTGCCATGTCCAGCTACGGTTTGCCAGCTACTTACCAACCTGGGCAGGGACGTTGCGAGGACCGTTCTTACAATGGGCTTCACTTTAGCTCCTTGCAGGCTGTAGAAACAAGGAAAGATTGGGAGGAAGAAGGGCTAGTGCGCTTGTAAGAAAGAGACCCAACTCTCCCGCCCGCCCCTTCTTGGCCCCCTTTCTTCCCTGACCTCCCAGCAAACTCTAGCCGAATAAAACGTCACTTAAGCCTTTTGGACATCTAGGCCGCAACTGATAAAGCGCAGCTTTGAAGCAGGTGAAATCAGAAAATATGGACAGTTTAATTAAACAAGGAACATCTCCTCTTGACTTTGGAAGTTATTGGTTTGTGTAAGGGGTTGGTGGGGTGCCTGGCCCTCTCTGAGTTTCTTGCAGACGTTGCAAGACCCAACTAGGGAATGACTTTAGCGCTAATAAGGAGTAAGGTTTGTAGAGTGCGGGGTGTAGAAGGAGAAGGAGGAGGAGGAGGAGGAGGAGGAGGAGGAGGAGGAGGAGGAGGAGGAGGAGGAGGAGAAAAACTGTGGGATCCTTGGTGTTCTGTGAGCTTGGCTGTTTTCTTGCAGAAGTTTCATGACCCAACTAGGGAACATCATCAGTGTTAGAAGGGAGTGGGATTTGTGGAGAGGAGGAAGAGGAAGAGGGAGAGGAAGAAGAGGGAGAGGGAGGAGGAGGAGAGGAGGGGGGGGGTGGGGGGGGGGGGGGGGGGGGGGGGGGGGGGGGGGGGGGGGGGGGGGGGGGGGGGGGGGGGGGGGGGGGGGGGGGGGGGGGGGGGGGGGGAAGGAGGGAGGGAGAGGGGAGGGGGGGGAGGACTGTGGGGTCCTTGGGGCTCTCTAAGCTTGGTGGTTTTCTTGCAGACGTTTCATGACCCAACTGAGAAACATTATCAGTGCTAGAAGGAGGGCTTGCTGTCTGTTTATGTATAATGGCTTTTGTTGTCAGTGACGGTGGGTTGTTTTCCTCTTCATGGTTCCTTGATTCAGTTGTTGTTTACTGTTTGCTTGTTTGTCCGAGTAGGTAATTGCTTGTTTGGGCTACTGCTTACTGGTATTTGTTAGTCCTCTGTTAATCTTGGTATTGATCTCTGCTTATTTGGGTATCGATTGCTGGTGAGGAAGTGGATTGCTGTTTTTGTTTCCTTTTTGACTGTTTGAAAGGCTGGTAGACATTGTTTATCTCAATGTGCCTGTTGATGGTTGATGGTACCCTAATCAAGGAACTATCAACTTGGATAAACAAGCTAACAGTAGATCACTGTCTAATCAAGGAAGCATTAAGAACCCTTGTGGCTGGGCTGAGAGAGTGATGGGCCCAAAATCACATAGCCATAGGCAGGACTGGAACTCCGCATCTCCTGGTGATTGGTACAAAGTCACCCTTCTGGCTTTCATGTCTAAGGTGGGACTAGAACTCACAGTCTCCTGGTGATTGGCTCAATGTCCCCCAACCAAATTTCATGCCCTAAGTGGGACTAGAACTCATCATCTTCTGGTGGTTGGCCCAAAGTCACCCAGCTGGCTTTCATGCCTAAAAGGGGACTAGAACTCATGTCCTGGTGATTGGCCCAAAACCATCCAACTGGCTTTCATGCCTAAGGCAGGACTAGAACTCCCAGCCGCCTGCTTTCTGGACTAGTGCGTTAACCACTAGAACAAACTGGCTCTACCTGTGAAGGGTTAGATTCTAGCTGGCGATTGAAAATTACGACGGGACTTACCGAGAAGAGCTGACTATCCTTGCAATTTTGAACTCGCTATGGCAGGTGCCGAAAGATAAATCGATGACTCCTAGCACAAAGTTGGAAAAACTGGCCTCTGTTTTGAAGTTCACATCGATGAAGATATCAATCCGTTCAAAATGCTTGCCGAAAAAGCTAAATGACAAAAGAGTCCTTCCAGAAAACAACAACAACAACAACAACTGCACGGCGCCAACTTACATAGAAATGACTCTGGCCTTTTTTTTGAGAACTGGTGTCAACTCATAAATCATTCCTATGCCTGTTTCTGAGTTGCCATAAGAAGGAGCGGGGGGGACGGCCTGAGAGAGCAGTGAGGCAGATGAAGGGCAGAAGCACATTCCACGCTTATCTTGTGGAGGTTGTAGCCTAGCCTACTGGGTCTTCTCCCATGAAGATCCTTAATTGGAGAATGTGATTGATGACACCCAGCCCAGTGAATGTGTTTCGTTGGAGAATCTGATTTAGGACACATCCAGTGGGGTGGGGGGAAACAGGGTCATAGGTGATAGTAAATTACGCGCCTCATACGGGTTAGTGCCGGACATGTTGCTCCAAGTAAATCTGATGGATTCTTTTGAAGCTTGGATTGAGGCTCATGATGTAATGAGGGCAATCGTCGGAACCCTGACAACTGGGCTCCATTTGGAAAAAAACGGACCTGGGAGAAAGGCAACTGATTGCAGACAGAGAGCTGAGAAGGACTCACAATTTAGCACTTAAGTGTAGCCTGGTCCTGACAATGATGGTGCACACTTCTTCTCGCATCTCCATCTGGATGTGGGGCACAAACACCCTCACTACATGCAACCTGTGGGAGGAGAAATGGAAGCCGTGAGAAAGGAGATGGTTTGAGATCATCCAGACAGTTTACCTCAGACCGGATGAAATGGTGCGTGTGTGTGTTTGTGCGTGACCGTGTGTGTGTGTGTGAATTGGTGGTCCTTGTGGAAGGTCCTCACCAGAGGTGGTATTCAGCAGGTTCTGACCAGTTCTGGAGAACCGGTAGCGGACATTTTGAATAGTTTGGAGAACTGGCAAATCCCACTTCTGACTGGCCCCGCCAACCCCATCTCTTCTCTGACTCCCATGGAGTCCCAGCTGATGGGCTGGGTTTCCTTTGGTTGCCCTGCACAGGAGAACGGAGCTGGAAAGCAGGTTAGTGAGGTGGGAAAGGAATGGGGATTTTGCAGTATCCTTCCCCTGCCACGCCCGCCAAGCCACGCCCACAGAACAGGTAGTAAAAAATTTTTGAATCCCACCACTGGTCCTCACCCAAAACTAAGTAAAACAGAAGGTCATCTAATTGTCAGAATTCCAAATTACGAACTCCAACGCAACAAACTCTGAGACCGGCATTTTCTCAAAGTTCCATTTTATTGGAGTTGTCATATTTGCACATCTGGGAAATCTGGAGAGTTCTGGATTTTTCCTGCACAATTAAAAAAAAAATCCAAACCCCATCATCCCCTGCACCCATCAGTCCATCACATGGTCCAATCATCAACCACCCCAACTGAAGACCTTCCTCAAGCTCCTCTTTCCACAGGGGCAGGGTGGCTTGTCCTTGACTCAGAAGATGAATGTTGTTACATCTAAACTTCCTCATCTCTGTAAGTTTTTCCCCCTTCCAAAATTCCCAGGCACTGAAATGTGGCAGCTTCTGAGTGAAATATGGCTTCCAAAGCTGACACTAATCTAAGCTGGCTGTAGAAGGCCTATAACTGGGTTGGGTCAACTTTTCTTAGATGTCCCAAAGGTGCTTTTTCAAGAGAAGAAGAAGCTTCTTGGGTGAGGAGTGAAACATCTTCAGAGAAAACCCAGAAAGTCCAGTTGCCACCTCAAAAAACACCTTGGGGACAACCATGTCCTGGAGGACTGAGACGCTCCAAAGACATTTAGCTGTTATGACTCCCCTTCAAAATTCAAACGAACAAAACAGAAAGCAGCCGTTTCACAATTAAATCAAATGGAAAGAAATCTTACAAGATAACGGCTGGCAGAAACCACAGCATAAATCTTTACTCTGTCCGGCAAACCAGTCCTGGCAATAAATCCTCAGCCTCAGAGCTCTTTGCTGTAACGTCCTCACTCAAAAAGTTATTTTGTTCCTGGTGAAATGTACCAGCTCAGCTGTGTCCTTTTATACTCATTAAGGCAACGTGCTAATTTACTGACTTGCTCTCCTCATTCGCTCCAGCTGATTTTGCCTTTTCAACCGTCTTCTGTTCCTTACATTTAACCACAAATTTTCCAAGTTCTCATCTCCACTAGAAGACTCTCTCAAAACTTCCCTGTCAGCCATTCCCGGCTGTTGATCAGATAAGGAACCAGAGGAGGTCAAAGGTCCTGACAATTCTAATACATCAGGTCTGTCGTCCTTTGTCACGTCCATCTCCTCATCCTGGTTATCAGTCCAATCAGTAAGCCAGGCTGGCTCATATCGTTCTGCCATGACCTCTTCACTTGAACTCATATCAATCACAGGAGGTGAATCCAAGCCCGGAGCCACAACATTTAGCGATACACTTTCCTAGTTGAGTTGAATGGCAACCTCCAGCATTGCCCAACACAGCCGTTGGGGAAACTGGGGCTGTTGGAATAAAGGGAGGTTGAGGCTGGGGAAAAGCTGGACTAGAGTTATCCACCTAAGGTTGGGGGAGACTCAATTCCTAGTATCAACTACTCATAAAGTTGAGAGAAGAGAATATTTGCAGCTCAGGGTTGAACTGTGCGGTCCTTGGTGCTCTCTGGGGGTTTTCTTGCAGATACTCGAATACAGCTCATCAGTCTGGAACCCACATTACGTATCTGATATTAACACAGTTGAGAAAGTCCAGAAATATTTCACAAGAAGAGTTCTCCGCTCCTCGACTCGTTGCAGAAGACCTTATGCCACCAGACTCGAAATTCTGGACCTAGAAAACCTAGAACTACGCCGCCTTCGGTCCGATCTAAGTGTAGTATATAAAATCATACATTGCAATGTCCTACCTGTCCATGAATACTTCAGCTTCAATCATAACAACACAAGAGCAAACAACAGATACTAACTCATGGTTAACCGCACCAAACTTGATAGCAGGAAATACGACTTCAGCAATAACAGAGGGGTCAATGTCTGGAATACTCGACCTGACTCTGTGGTTTCTTCCCCAAACCCCCAAAAACTTTAACCTTAGACTGTCTACTATTGACCTCACCCCTTTCCTAAGAGGTCTCTAGGGGGCGTGCATAAGCGCACCAACGTGCCTACCATCCCTGTCCTATTGTTTCTTTTATTTTTCTTATATGTATCCATGTATTCAAAACTATGTTTTTACTTATACCTATTATCTTGTAAGCAATTGACAAACCAAATAAAAATAAATAAATAAATGTTTCACGACCCAGTGCTAGAAGGGGAGGGGGATTGAGGAGGCGGTGGGGGAGGAGGAGGATTGTGGTGTCTTTGGTGCTCTCGGAATTTGATGTTTTCTTGAAGACATGACCTAGCTAGATAATATCAACAGTGCTAGAAGCGGATGGGGTCTGTAGAGAGGAGGAAGAGGAGGAGGAGGAGGAAAAGGAGGGCGGGGTCCTTAATGCCCTCTGCTCTTCTTGCATAAATTCCATGACCCAACTAGGGAACAGCATCAATGCTAGAAGGGAGGGAGGTTTGACAAGAGGAGGAAGAGGAGAAGGAGAGGGAAGGAAGATGGAGACAGGAGGAGAAGGAAAAGGAAGAGGAAATCAAGGGAAATGGAGAGGGAGGAGGAACGAAGAAGGAAGATGGAGAGAGGAGGAGGTAAAGGAGGAGGAGGAGGAGAAGGAAGACTGTGAGGTGCCTGGTGCTGTCTGAGCCTGGTTGCTTTCTTGCAGAGGTTCAACCGAGGAACATCTCCAGTTCTAGAAGGATGGGTAGAATCTAGTTGCGTCAGGAAAGGCCTGCAAGAAGACAACCAAGCCTCAAAGAGCACCAAGGACACCCCCATATATGCTGCCGGGTTCACACATGCTGTAAGTTAAGGCAGGCATTATCAGGTGAGGTGGACTAGAAGACCTCCAAGGTCCCTTCCAACCGGTTACTCTGAGATCCAACAGGTTGAAGCACAGGTAAAGCTGGCAGGATGGGATAGTCTAGATAAGCGAAGTCCACAGTGGTGATAAACTCTGGTTATCCACCTTTAGGGTTGACGTCAAGAGTTGCAGGAAGAAAGGGTTAGTCGATAAAAGGCTCATTCTTGGGTTATCTTTTGACGTGATTTCGCTCCTCCCCTCCTCTTTTCCTTCTCCTCCTTTCTCCTCCTTTCCCACTTCTTCTCTTCTTCACTTCTCCCCTCTGTCTTTTTCCTTCTCCTCTTTGTCTTTCCCCTCTCTTTCTTCTTCTCTTTCCTCTTCTCCTTCTCCCAGAGTGTGGGAGAATGTTAAAACAAAACCTGACTGCCGCTTTTTTGGGGTGGGTGGGGAGGAGTGTGGGGCATTTTTGCAGCTGGCAGGGGTTGTCCTTGGCAAACCAGACAACGGCTGCCACACCTGAATCTCTTCCACACCTTTCCCCAACGTATTCTTGCCCTAATCCTCTATTCTGATTAGAGGGGGGAGGGAGGAATGAAGATTTATTCTATTTTATTTTGGTCAAGTGCTTGCAAGATAACAGGTATAAGTAAAAACATAGTTGTGAATACATGGAGACATACGAGATGAGATGAGCCAAGCCACCCGCACCGTGTCCTGCTCCTGTGCCCTTTAACGACGTCAAGAAATCCAACATCAAAGGGAGTTGGGCTAGGAAGGAAACCTTAAGTACACAAGCCATCAAAAGCGCCCTTTCTTCCGAGTGGGACCCGTGCCAGGGGGTGAGGATTACACTGTCCCTCTGGGTGCCTGGGCAGAAGACAAGGAGAGTTTTCAAGGGGGGGCGTTAAGGCGGTGCTGTGCCAAGGGACGGCCCAGCACACGGAAGGGACAGGAGTCCGGCCTTTGGCCCCGTCCTCAGCTCTGGTGAAACAGGACGGGATAAGGTCAGATGGGCAAGCTAGAGTGAGGGAGCCTTCAGTAAAAAAAGGAAATTATCCGTAGGGTTAAGAAACTACTCCCAGGCGCACCTGCAGGGCTGGTATTTGGGGCTCTCTTTGCTGCACACTTTGTCTTTCTTATTTTCTCGCTCTCTCCCTCTCTGTCTTCTACCCTCCCTCACACACACCATTTATCTATTATTTGTATCATCTATCACCTATCATCTATCTCTGTCATCTCGTTTTCTATTATCTCTCTCTCTCTCCTTTCATTCATCCATCTCTCTCTCTATCCATCTCTATCTATTTCTATCTATCTATCTATCTATCTATCTATCTATCTATCTATCTATCTATCTTCTTTCTTTCTTTCTTTCTTTCTTTCTTTCTTTCTTTCTTTCTTTCTTTCTTTCTACCATCTATGTATGTAATCTATCAATATAATATCTATCTATCATCTATCTATCTATCTATCTATCTATCTATCTATCTATCTATCTATCTGCATGTCTGTCTATCTATTTATCATCTATATGTCTCTCTCTCTCTTTCTCTTTCTCTCTCTCTCTCTCTCTCTCTCTCTCTCTCTCATGATGTCATCATCTATAGTTTCTATCAGCTATATTACCTATAATCTCTCTCTCTCTCTCTCTAATTTACAGAGAACAGGAATTTCCTCCTTAATTATAGGTTCTATATGGGTCCCTCCCTGTGGAACCTCATCCCTGCTAAGGTCAGATCGGTCCCCACCCTCTTTCTAAAGGCCCTGAATTGCCCCAGACCCCAGAGAGATACGGAGCCCATACAATGGTTGGTTTGATTGTTGTCACCAGGAAGGAGGGTGGGGTGGGGTGGGATTTCATTGAATTTTGTGCCAGGGTTTTCCAGACACCTGGAATTATTGTGAGAGATATATATATATTCTCGGAGAAGCACAAAGCCGAAGACACAAGCCTGAAGATGACAATTGAGATTTCGTCGAAATGTTGCCAAGATACTTCCAATTTTACGCAGGAGAAAACCCGAATAACCAAAGACCTATATCTATCTATATCTATCTATATCTATATATCTATATATCTATATATCTATATCTATATCTATGGCATTCAGCTTTGCTCGGGTATTTTCCCACGGCATAGTAGTTGTGCTTTTAAAGTTGTCGCTACAACTTTAAAAGCACAACTATAATGATGTGGAAAATACCCACAAAGCTGAATGCCATACATGTAAGTACCGCGAAAACTTAAGAAAACAAATATCTATATATCTATATCTATATCTATATCTATATCTATATCTATATCTATATCTATATCTATATCTATATCTATATCTATCTATCTATCTATCTATCTATCATATATCTATCTATCTATCTATCTATCTATCTATCTAATCTCTATGTATGGCATTCAGCTTTGTTCGGGTATTGTCCCACGTCATTAGTTGTGCTTTTAAAGTTGTAGCAACGTTTCGGTAGAATCTCATCTTCCATCTGCCGAAACGTCGCTACAACTTTAAAAGCACAACTACAATGACGTGGGACAATACCCGAACAAAGCCGAATGCCATACATGTAAGTACCCGCGAAAACTTAAGAAAACACATATATATATATGTTATATATATATATAGACACATCAAGTTTCTTAATAAATAATGTCAGGGCAAGGGACCGCAGAGGCTGGCCTGAGAAATCGGACCTCAACTCTTAAGGTATCCGTTCCATCTTCCAGGCAAGACAAACCCAGAGAAGAATGGCCTCTTTGTGGGCCGGCTGCTGAGTTGGCTCTGGGGCCAATCAAAGCAACCGGCTTTCGACTCAGAAGTAGATAAGCCGAAAACACTGCAGGCTTTGCAGTTTTGTGCCTGAGATTACCTGCTGTGTTTACCTTCTCTGATGATCACCTTTTATCCCTGCTGTATGAGTCGGGGCCTCTTGCACTCACTGCCAGGGTGGTAAATCAGATGATCAGAAAAGGCCCCACCCGGCCGGCCGGTCGGCCAAGAACCAGGTGGGATTATCTGAGGCAAAGGCAGAAGGACACGTGTGCCAGGTGATGCAAGAGATGGGACTGCAAGAGCCAGGAGAGGTGGCTCTCCTTGGCCCCAGCTCCTTCTTGTAGCTCTGCAGAGGTCAGCAGGTCTCCTGGAAGAGGGATCTCCAACCTTGGCCGCTTTAAGGCTTGTGGACTTCAATGCCCAGAGTTCCTCAGCCAGCTTTGCTTAAAGTCTTAGTGGCCAAGGTTGGAGACCCCCTGTCCTGTAACACAATGCTCTGTTGGGTTGATAATGGCCTACCCAGAACAGGAGCATCCCTTGGAGACTGGCAAAAATCAAGGTGCAACTCCATGATTGAAGTCCAGCTGCATGTTCTCGTGGTGTTTCTGCTACCCTTGGTTTTTTGTCTCTTAGTCCTCCTTTGAGGATGTCCAAATGGACTTTTGCAGCTCCCAGAGCTTTGTAGGATTGGACCATGAAATGTCCTTTTTCATATTTGAAGGAGGAGGGTTTGGGTTTCCATCTTTCCATCCATCCATTGTCATCCATCCATCCTCCGTCTCCTCCATCCTCTTCCACCACCACAATCCATCCATCCATCCACGGATCTATCTACCCATTCATCATGCATCCATACATACATCATCCATCATCCACCTGTCATCATCCACCCATCCACCCATCGTGCATCTATGTATCTATCATCCATCTTCCACCACTGCAATCCATCCATCCATCCATCCATCCATCATCCATCCATCCATCCATCATTATCCACCCTCCCTCCCTCCATTCATCCATCATGCATCCATGCATACACACATCCACCACGCATCCATCCACCCACCCATCCATCTATCCATCCCTCCATCCATCATGCATCCATGCACCCATGCATCCATCATCCATGCATCCATCATCCACCACCACCACAATCCATCCATCCATCATCATCCACCCACCCATCCATCCATCATGCATCC
This sequence comes from Pseudonaja textilis, assembly GCF_049901715.1. NCBI lineage: Eukaryota > Metazoa > Chordata > Lepidosauria > Squamata > Elapidae > Pseudonaja > Pseudonaja textilis. The sequence goes on along the minus strand of NC_141992.1, from coordinate 2,041,633 downwards.
ATGCATCCATCATCCACCATCCATCCATCCACACATCCATCCATCATCCACCATCATCAGTCCATCATCATCCACCCACCCATCCATCATCCATCCATCCATCCATCATGCATCCATCATCATCCATCCATCATCCACCATCCACACATCCATCCATCATCCACCATCATCAGTCCATCATCATCCACCCACCCATCCATCATGCATCCACTGATCCATCCACCCATCCACCCACCCGTCCATCATCCATCCATCCATCCATCATCACCCATCCATCCTTCACCCATCTTCCTTCCTTCCTCTCTCCCTCCCTTTGATGGGAGATGACAATTTTATATAATGTAAGTTACGCAACAGATGCAACTGGCCTCAAGGCGGTTTCAAGCCCTTCGGTAACAGCTCCCATTTCAACCCCCATCAATAAGTGCAAGGATGAGGCTGCCACCTCTGGCTTACTCACTCCTTGATCCAGTGTTCAACATGTCCTTTGTGAGGGACATCCGGGAACTGAATGAGCAGAAGGTGACTCTGCATCAGCGAATTCTGAAGAAACGCGTTGGTGACATCTGAAAGGGAGGCAGAGGAAGTGAGGTTAGTACTCTAGATCAACATTTTTCCAAGCTTGGAAACTAAGATGTGTGGAGTTCAGCTCCCAGAACTCGACAAAATTCTGGCTGGGGAATTCTGGAAGTTGAGGTCTATGCTTCTCCAAATTGCTGAGATTGGCAAACGGTGCCCTGTGAGATGCTCGTAATTCAGAGTCGGAGTTTTTGGGGGGCAGAAGGTCAACCCCAAGTAAGAAGCTGCTCCGTCTGGATCGGATCTGGATTTAGCTTGGCAACCAACTGGTCGGGAGGGAGCTAATTCCACGGACATTTTCCTCCTCGGTTTTGGTTGGTGAACTTCTTAACTGGAGTTTGGAGCAGTTTTTGGTGTGTTTTCTGCCACCTGATGGCGGGACCCGCCCAACCTCGTGTTGCTGAGTTTGGACAACTGTGCCCCTAGGAACGATTACAAGGCTCACGAATCTTTGGGATATTGGGAGGGGAGGCAGCTACAGATCACGGCACCACTGGGGATATAATCTAACCCAATCAATATGATCTTTGTGGGGCCCTCAGTGCTCTCTGAGCTTAGTTGCTTTCTTGCAGACATTTCATTACCCAACTAGGTAACCTCATCAGCTTGCATAGATGATCGCCTAGAACTAATGATGTTACCTAGTTGGGTAATGAAATGTCTGCAAGAAAACAGCCAAGTTCAGAGAGCACCAAGGACCCCACAGTTCTCCTTCCCCCTTCCCTCTCCTCCCCCTCCTTTTCTTCCTCCTCCCTTTCATCTTCCTCCTCCTCACCTCACTCCCTTCTAGCACTGATGATGTTACCTAGTTGGGAAATGAAATGTCTGCAAGAAAACACCCAGGCTCAGAGAGCACCAAGGACCCCACAGTTCTCCTCCTCCCCTTCCCTCTCCTCCCCTTCCCTTTCCTCCTCCTCCCTTTCCTCTTCCTCCTCCTCACCTCACTCCCTTCTAGCACTGATGATGTTACCTAGTTGGGTAATGAAATGTCTGCAAGAAAACACCCAGGCTCAGAGAGCATCAAGGACCCCACAGTTCTCCTTCTCCCCTTCCCTCTCCTCCCCCTCCCTTTCCTCCTCCTCCTTTTCATCTTCCTCCTCCTCACCTCACTCCCTTCTAGCACTGATGATGTTACCTAGTTGGGAAATGAAATGTCTGCAACAAAACAACCCAGCTCAGAGACCACCAAGGTCCCCACAGTTCCCGTCTTCCTCCCCTCTTCCCCCTCTTCCTCCTCTCACCCCCCTCCTCCTCCTCCTAGCTGCAAGGCATCTTGCAAGAAAGCAACCAAACTCAGGGAGCACCAAGGACCTCTCATTTCAATTCTGAGCTACAAAATATTCTCCTTTATCAAAAACATCTCCGTCTGAGTGGCATTGTTGATCTGTGTCCTTGGGGTTTTCAGAAGCCCGTTGCTTTAAATAGAAGAATTTAAAGGTTTTATGGGTTCTCTGGTTGTCATTAAGACTCTAGAAAGAGTGCCGAGGAGAACAACCAAGATGATTAGGGGACCGTTGCCTAAAACATATCAAGAATGGTTGCTAGAATTGGGGGCGTCTTAGTTTAATGAAGAGAAGGGCCAGGGGTGACATGATGGCAGTGTTCCAATATTTGAAGCGGGCTGCCACAAAGAAGAAGGGGGGAGTCAAGCTCTTCTCCAAAGCACCAGAATGAAGAATAAGAAACAGGGGATGGAAATTAATTGAGGAGAGAAGCAACCTGGAATTCAGGAGAAACGTCCTAACAGGGAAGACAATTAATCAGTGGAACTACTTGCCTCCAGAAGGTATGAATGCTCCAACAGTGGAAGTTTTGAAAGAAAAGACCGGACAACCATTTGGCTGAAGTGGTGTCGGGTTTCCTGCCTAGGCAGGGGGTTGGACTAGAAGACCTCCAAGGTATCTTCCGACTCTGTTATTCTATTAAATTTCTTTTCTTTTTGGAGAAACAATAGAACTGTGGAGGCCCTATTCTTTTCATCCAAAGGAAAAAAAAGAATCAAAGGGCAAGACCTATCGGTTGTAAATACTATCCACGCTGAGCAGGCTGCCTCTTTTCTTTTCCATGAGGCAGTTGATTCTGGCAGAACTCCAACGTGTAAGACGGGGACGTATTCTTGGGAACAGTCCAAGGTGTCTCTTTTGTTTTTTTGGGACAAAGAGGCTCCTGGGATGGCCATGGAAGGATGAGCGCCCTGCAGCAATGAACTTTGGAGAAAAGGTCACCCAAGAACTGTTTGCACGTGAAAAGGTGCCGGAAGGGCATTGAGAAATGCTGACTGACTACAAATATCAGAGCTGCCATCTCTGAGGGTTCAGGCACGGGACTTTCTGTAATGGATTTCTGAGGGTCCATAATTTTTCCTAGTAAGCAAAGGTTCGAAGCAACAAAGACGACCAGAGTTCTGCAGGCTAAAGTATATAAAAATATAAAGTAGAAAGAGTGCACGACCCGACACACGTGGCAGACAGAGAGGTGTGGAAGCAGTACTCAAGGACATTAGCGGACCTCGCCCGAGCGCGAGACAAACGCTGAAGAAAAAGAAGAAGAAGAAAGTAGAAAGAGTGCACAGAAGAGCAACCAGGATGATGACGAAGGGACTGGAGGCTGAAACGTACAATGAACGGTTGCAGGAACTGGGCTTGGCTAGTCTAGGGAAGAGAAGGACCAGGGGAGACAGGAGAGCATCTTCCAATATTTGAGGGGCTGCCCCAGAGAGGAGGAGGAAGGGGTCAAGCTATTATTCAAAGCACCTTTGAAGGCCAGGCAAGGAACAATGGATGGAAACGGAACAAGGAGAGATTCAACCTGGAAATAAGGAGAAACTTTCTGACCGGGAGAACAATCAACCCACGGAATAGAAATTGCCCTCGGAAGTTGTGGGAGCTTCATCCCTGGAGGCTTTCAAGAACAGACTAGACTGCCCTCTGTCAGAAATGGTGTAGGGTCTCCCGCTTGGGCGGGGGGTTGGACTAGATGACCTATAAGGTCCCTTCCAACTCTGTTAATCTGTAATCTGTACATGAAGAACAGTTGCAGGAATTGGGTATGTTTAGTCTAATGAACGAAAGGGCTGGGTGGGACATGATAGCAGAGAACAGAGAACAGAGAAGGGACCTTGGAGGTCTTCTAGTCCGACCCCTGCTCAAGCAGGAGACCCTACACTATCTCAGAGAAATGGCTGTCCAATCTCTTCTTTAAAAACCTCCAGTGATGAAGCACCCACCATGTTTGACGACAAGCCATTCCACAGGTTAATTGTTCTTAGTTCTAGGTTGTTTCTCTCCTTGGTTAATTTCCATCCATTGTTTCTTATCTTGCCTTCTGGTGTTATGAAAAATAGGTGGACCCCCCACTCTGCATTGGGGGAGCTCCTCAAATATTGGAAGACTGCTATTCATGTCACCCCTGGTCCTTCTTTTCACTAGACTAGACATACCCAATTCCTGCAACCGTTCTTTGTACGTTTCATCCTCCAGTCCCCTAATCATCTTTGTTGCTCTTCTCTGCACTCTTTCCAGAAGTCACCTAGTCCAACCCCCCCCGCCCAAGCAGGAGACCCTACACCATTTCTGACAGAAGGCAGTCCAGTCTCTTCTTGAAAGGCTCCAGGGATGAAGCTCCCACACCTTTTGAAGGCAACTTCTGTTCCATGGATTGATTGTTCTCCCTGTCAGAAAAATCTCTCCTTAGTTCCAGGTTGAATCTCTCCTTGTTCAGTTTCCATCCATTGTTCCTTGTCTGGCCTTTGGGGGGCTTTAGAAAATAGCTTGACCCCTTCCTCCTCTCTGGGGCAGCCCCTCAAATCCTGGAAGATGCTCTCCTGTCTCCCCTGGTCCTTCTCTTCATCAGACTGGCCAGGCCCAGTTCCTGCACCCGTTCATTGTATGTTTGAGCCTCCAGTCCCCTCATCATCCTGGTTGTTCTTCTCTGCACTCTTTCTAGAGTCTCAACATCTTTTTAATAGTGTGGTGACCAAAACTGGATGCAGGACTCTAGTTGTGGCCTTGCTTACTAAGGTATTAGGACCTCCCTTGAGCTGTCTTTCCTTGTTGGCTGAGACCCAACAGGTATAAAGCCTCGTAATGCTCAGACTGACTGATATTTTCCCTCAAATCCTCACACGATCTTCAATATCTGGTAGAGCTCCATTGGAGTCGTGCTCTTCAGGTTGACTTCAGAAGAAGTCTCCGCTTGAGGAAGAGGAGGACTCTGGCCACAAACCCGTCCTCAGCTTCTTCTTTCTCAGCTGGCTACAGTAATCCCATCGCCTCCTTACCAACAAAGGGCCCAGAGATCCCCTGTCCTCTACACAAACCAAGGGATACCTTTGATACCTAGTGGGTAGCTGACCTAGCTCAGTCTCACCACCTCTGGTAAGATATTCCATGAATGTGACTTTGACGTGAACTTTCTTTTCCTTGAATCAACCCAGCCTGGTCACCTGAAGGGACTTTTCATTTGTCCCAAATGGACTTGTACTCTTGGAAGGTCCCATTCCCAGGTCATAGCAGGGTATGGCTCTCTGATTCTTCTTCCAATCCCTCTTCAGGACAAATAGAGGAGCCAGTTTGGTGTCGTGATTATGGTGCTGGCCTAGAAACCAGGTGATTGTGAGTTCTAGTCCTACTTAGGTATGAAAGCTGACTAGGTGACTTTCAGCAGGAAGTTCTAGTCCTGCTTTAGGCATGTAAGTCACCTGGGTGGCTTTGGGCCAATCACCAGGAGAAGGTGAGTTCTAATCCCTACCTCGAAAGCCAATTGGGTGACTTTGGGCCAATCACCAGGAGACGGTGAGTTCTAGTCCAGCCTTAGGCATGAAAGCTGGTTGGGTGACTTTGAGCCAATCACCAAGAGACGGTGAGTTCTAGTCCAGCCTTAGGCATGAAAGCCAACTGGGTGACTTTGGGCCAATCACCAGGAGATGGGGAGTTCTAGTCCCGCCTTAGGCATGAAAGCCAACTGGGTGACTTTGGGCCAATCCCCAGGAGACAGTGAGTTCTAGTCCCGCCTTAGGCATGAAAGCCAACTGGGTGACTTTGGGCCAATCACCAGGAGACAGTGAGTTCTAGTCCCGCCTTAGGCATGAAAGCAGGCTGGGTGACTTTGGGCCAATCACCAGGAGACGGTGAGTTCTAGTCCCGCCTTAGGCATGAAAGCCAGCTGGGTGACCTTCAGCTAATTACTAGCAGACAATGAGTTCTAATTCCACCTTAGCCAGATGGATGACTTTGGGCCAATCAATTTCTCCCAGCCTAATCCACCTCAGAGGGTTGTTGTGGAGAAAATAGGAGAAGGAAGGAATGTTAAATATGTTCATCACCTGGAGTTATTTATAGCATAATAAAGGCAGGATAAAAATCAATCAATCAATCAATCAATTAAGCAAGCAAGCAAGCAACCTACCTACCTACCTACCTACCTACCAACTAACCAATCAACCAACCAACCAGACAAACAAACGAACAAGCAAACACAATTGCCCCTAAAACGTTGTTTTCTCCCCCCATCCTTGTCTTCTGGTTATTCTGCCAAGTCAACTTCATCTTGAGAAGCTGTCTCACCCCAATGTGACTAGCCCACCCCCCTCATTCCAGCAAAAGGGGGCTGCCCTGTCATCTAAGGGAGCAGTCCCAAACCTTTCTGGCTCCTTGGAGGGACAGCAATGGTGGGAGCAGATAGGATGCTTCCACGCATGTGCCCGCCACTTGCAATGCCTGGTTCCCAATGGGCCCTGGACTGGTGCCGGTCCACAGACTGGGGTTTGGGGTGGGCTTCAAACTTTTTTTTAGCAAAGGGGTCTCTGCGCTGTTGCTGGGCGGACATTTGCATTTCTTTAGACAGTCCCTGAGGCCACCTGGAGGTTGATCTGTCTCCTCAGGGTCACCCGAGTAGTGCAATTGAGTGTGGAGCCTTCTTGGAATGGACTGTATTGGAGACTGGAGATAAATGATGTCCTATTCCTCCCCCTTTGCTGTTCAATTTGGACATAGATGGCCTCTTGGAGCCCTCTTCCAAACCAGCGGTCTTCTCTGTCCAAAACGTGGACTTTGCTGTCCTCAGAAGAGTGACTTTTGTCTTCTAAATGCAGATGGACAGTTGAATCTCGTCCTAATGCATTTGTTCTCCTATGTTGCGTCATGCGTTTGTGAAGTGGCTGTCATGTTTCCCCAGTGTACAGATCTACACAGGGCTCACTGCATTGTACTGTCTATGCCACATTGCTCGGTTTGTGTCTGGGTGTTTTGTCCTTGGGGTACACAATACAATGCAGTGAGACGCGTGCAGTGCAAGGCATCCAGAAAGTATCCATGATATTCAGCCGTCGTGCAGATCTGAAGAAGGCTCCACACCCATTTACATCACTGAGGTGACCCCGAGGACTCAGATGAAACCCCCCCCAAGTGGCCTCAACGACCCTCTAAAAGGATGCAATGAATGACCTGCAAGGAATATAATCCTTTTGTCAAGGATTATGACTGGAGAGCATGACTGAGGACTCTGGGCTATAGATGTGTCCCATTGGAGAATATACATCCAGGGGGTAGGGGGAAGGCCAGGGTCAAGGGGGAAATGAAGGATTTATCTCAGAGTCGGCTGCACCCAGGTAACGCCGACATGGTCACTCCTAATAAATGATTATTTTAAACTCTGAGAGATGTGGCTTGAGACTCATGATTTGAATGGGATGGGTGGGTGGATTGTCGGAGCCCGGACACCTTCCCTTCCCCAGCATCCACTCAGAGCTGAAGAAGCTTCTGGGATGAGAAGCAAAACCTCTTCAAAGAAAAAAACAGAAAGTTCAGCTGCCTCCTGAACAACAACAACAACAAAAATCATCATCTTTGGGACAGGGAAAAAGCAGAAAGCAGCGCCAAGAGAGGGTTTTCCTTGAATGCTGCACATCGATCCAAAGAGTCTTTCTTACATTTGTTTGCGGCTGCTTTGCTGATGACTGCGACCATCCCTGGGGAACTTTCTCGTACTATGCCTTGCAGAGGCCCAACCAGGCTGCAGAAGAGGGTCCAGACCAGGAAGGCCCACATTTTTTTTCAACCTGGGAACCTGTGGGGAGAATTGGATGGTGTGAACCTTGAGGCGCCAATGTGAAACCTGGAGATACGTGGTCTTCCATCCCAAGTTCTGGTTGGCGTTGCGATACTCTGGGCCTATCAAGTCTCCTCTAGTCCTCGTCTTCATTGGGATAGATGATGGGCTAGATCAGGGGTGTCCAACCTTGGCCACTTTAAGACTTGTGGACTTGAACTCCCAGAATTCCTCAGCCAGCTTTGCTGGCTGAGGAATTCTGGGAGTTGAAGTCCACAAGTCTTAAAGTGGCCAAGTTTGCTGGCTGAGGAATTCTGGGAGTTGAAGTCCACAAGTCTTAAAGTGGCCAAGGTTGCTGGCTGAGGAATTCTGGGAGTTGAAGTCCACAAGTCTTAAAGTGGCCAAGGTTGCTGGCTGAGGAATTCTGGGAGTTGAAGTCCACAAGTCTTAAAGTGGCCAAGGTTGCTGGCTGAGGAATTCTGGGAGTTGAAGTCCACAAGTCTTAAAGTGGCCAAGGTTGGACACCCCTGGGCTAGATGATGCAGTGGTGGTAACTTGCCGGTTCACAACAGTTCTAGTGATCCGGTAGCGCTGGTCAGCAGTTAGCCTTGCCCACTTGCCCCCGCCCTTTCCTGTCCTATATAGTGGACTATAGAAGGAACAGATCAGACATCCAGTCCTTGCTTATCAAGGGAGACCGAGGGGAGCAAGTGGCTAGTTTTAAGTTTCTGGGTGTTACCCTAAAAGAGGACCTGACCTGAGGGTGTCCACATTGCAGCCCTGGTCAAGGTCAAAAGGGCCCAGCAGAGATTAGACTACCTGAGGCTTCTCAGAAAACAACAACTGAATGGAAAACTGCTGGTGACCTTCTACCGCTGCACCAGAGACAGTATCTTAACTTACTGCACACCTGTGTAGGGTTTGTCAATTGCACAGGGGCAGATAGGACAGCACTCCAGAGGGTTAACATCATTGCCCAGAGGATCAATTGGTTGCCCTCTCCCCTTTTTGGAAGAGTTTCATAGCTCCCGCTTCCTTAAGAAAGTTTAAAACATTCTCAAAGATCCATCTCATCCCGGGAACCCTTTTTTTGGGAACTATTACCATCTGGCAGACGGTACATGATATTAAAAACAAGGACAAATAGGCTGAAAAAGAGCTTCTATCCCAGGGCAATAGCTGTGTTGAATTCTACTGTATAGTGCAATATTAACGCACTATCAGGGAGTTTGCAATTCAACGTATTGAATGTGAAGGATGTGTGTTTGTGTTTATTTTCATGGTCCTAATGTACACTGAAGATGGGTGTTCGATTTCGTTGTACGAGGTGCAAGGAAAATCCAATAAACCAAACTAAATTTCCTTTGCTTGTTGCTCAGCTGATAGGCACAGCAGGGCAGATTGTCATGCCAAAGCTGTTTTACTCATCAGCGCTGATGATAAGGTAAGTTTTCAAGCTGAAAATTGCCCAGTTTAGTGCACGTGCCAGTAGTGGGAGCCTACCTGTTTCCCTACTGGTTCAGTGATCGAGGCCTGCACATAATGCCTGCGTGCTGCTTTCCAAAGACCAGCTGAGGCTCAGCTGAGAGGAGAAAGAAGAGAAAAGCACAGGGGTGGGTGGGAGGGCTGACCCTGCGCTTTTCTCTTGTTTCGCCTCTCAGCTGATCGTTGAAGCTTTGCTACCAGTTCGGCCAAACCGGTCTGAATCGATAGCATTTCACCGCTGGTGCACATGCAAAGCGTGCATGCACGGACCAAGTGTGCACCCACAGAACTGGTAGTAAAATATTTTGAATTCTACCACTGGCTATCTGCTAAAATCAAGCCAGGTCAAAATCAAGCCAGGTCAAAATCAAGCCACACACACTTGAGAGTAAATCAGAACACCTGTAATTGTGGAGTTTGTCCAGCAAGAACAAAGAAGGCTTATTCGCATGAAATACCCATGTGGAAAGCTTTTTAACAATCCTGGCTAGTATTAACACTAGGCTTAGTAATGGTGGCCTGGCTAGAAGCTAGAGTAGAGATAGAAATAAGAAACAGGGGGAATATTAGCATATATAATTTTTATATAATAGAATATAAGCAATAACTCGATGGAAAGGTTAGAGGTTGAAAGATGGTCTTGCTATGCATGCTTAAATAATATTGGCGTTGGCATTAAAATGGAACATTGAAATATTAAATAACTACTTTAAAACAAAGATGTCTATTAATACTAGAATTACATAAGTTTGATTAATGTAACAAATAGCATTCATATTATCGCTACTTCTACCAAAAGGAATTATACCCAGATGCTACACTGTTCATTTATTGATTTTGATGTATACTTAAAAAGAAAAATCCAATAAAACTCCCCCCCCCCAAAAAAAAGCTGATAAAAATAACAAAGAGTTAGGCAACTTGCAGACCTGAGCTAGAAGTTAGGAATAGAGAAAATAAAATTGGATAATTGGATAACTCCTGGGATTAGGGTTTGGGTTTAGCAACCGGTTCTCTGCCTGGTTGCTGGGTGGGTGTGACCATGGTGGGTGTGGCTTATTCGGCCTCCTGCACCGTGGTAGGGGGGTGTTTTTGCCCCCTGGGCTCTGGAGGCTTTCCTTGAGCCTCCAGGAGAGCGAAAACGGCCTTACCGGGCTCCAGAGGCTCTGTGGATGCCAGAAACAGGCCCATTTCTGGCCTTCCCAAACTTCCGGGAGGCCCATGTTTCGCCCTCCTCAGGCTCTGGAGGCTTTCCTCGAGCCTCTGGGAGGGCAAAAACAGACTCCCCAGGCTCTCTGGAGGCTGGAAATAGGCCCATTTTTGCCCTCCACGAGCCTCTAAGAGGCCCATTTTCCACCTCTCTGGGCTCCACGCCCCCTCGCATTTACCTGGGATCCAAAACAGGCTGTGTGGGGACTCCTGGGAGGCAAGGGGCAATACAGGGCAAGGCCAACTGGTCATCGGAACTACTAGTAAATCAATATCCGGTTTGCCCGAACTGGTCTGAACCGGTTGAATCCTACCCCTACTCCTGGGGCATTTCATAGCCAAGGCTTGGGAATAGAGATAGCGAGAGACCAATAGAGCAAACTGTAGAATGATTACTAAAATGTTTATTAGTTAGATGGCATTTCTTATTCTCCTGCCTCGTCCCTCCTTCTCCTTTAGTGAAAATGTATAGAGCTTTCTTAATCCTTTGTCCGTGGCTCTTGGCATTTTGGCCAGGAGCCCTTTTCCTTGGGGCACTCCAACAAAAAGCCATCCGAAGAACCTGCCACCTCGTGTTCTGTCATCCCTCATTGGCTTTGGCAACCAGGCTGCGACCAGAATTGGGGACAACGTAGACATACCCGGTTCTTGCAATCGTTCTTGAGGCCCCTGATCATTTTCCTACGGAATATTAGTTGGGAGGGACCTCCAGAGTTTTCCTAGTCCAACCCCTGGTCGAGCAGTTAGTTAGGTAGTCCTTGACTGATAAGAGTTTGCCGAGTGACCGTTCAAAGTTATAACGGCACTGGAGAAAGTGACTTATGACTTATAAAAGCCACTCTACAAAAGAGCGACTTTTTCACACTTACGACTGTTGCCGCATCCCCGTGGTCACATGATCCAAATTCAGACGCTTGGCAACTGACTCCTATTTATGACGGTTGCAGTATTCTAGGGGTCACACAGTTCCCCCTTTGCAACCTCCAGACCAAGCCAAGTCCAACGAGGAAGCCAGATTCATTTAACAACCGTGTCACTAACTTAACACCTGCCGTGATTCACTGAACCACAGTGGAAAGGAAGGTCGTAAAATGGTTTGAAATTTACTTAACGACTGTCTCGCTTAGCAACAGAAATTTGGGGTTCTACTGTGCTCATAAACGGGGGGGCTATCCCACTGTTCTGTCCAATCTCTTCTTTAAAATCTCCAGTGTTGGGAGCACCCACAATTTCTAGAGATCTGAGCAGCGCCTCTAAGGTCCCTTCCAATTCTACAGAAATCCCAATTCTATTTCTCTTTGCCAATGCAAATCTTTGCGGAGAAGTAACCTGGAGACACTTGGGAATTATGATTTTCCCATAATGTTCTGGATTGTTCTGTTCCTTGCACCCCATTCCGCCCTCCCCCCAAAAACCTACTTTCCTTACCTCTTTTACCAGCTGGTCTTAAGCGTGGAAATTTTTTTTCTTAATCTAGAGAAAGTATTGTACACCAACATCTTTATATACCCTCCATGCAGGCTGACTCAGTGATAAAATCAGCAGGACTCCATTGTGAGATTTCCAGGAGTGCATCTAAGTGTTATTTAGTTTAGCCATTCAGAAAACACAATGTGATATCATTTAGATTGTTCTTCGGGGCCTCTAATTGGGCTGGTTTGGGGCCTGAAAAGATCAGTAAAATATTAAGTCCTGGTGTCCAAGCCAGCGCCTTTCATCTGAATACACTCGAAAAGTGTTTAAAACACAATGTGCCCAGTTTGCATCAGAACAGAATATGTTCCTGATAATGAAAAAAAAAAAAGCCATGGAGAACATCCTAGACAAATATTTTTGAATTCTGAGTGTGGTGATAGTTTGATAAGAGCCAAAAAAATAAACCAGGGTCATTGGAGGTTTTTAAGAAGAGACTGGACAGCCTTTTGTCCAGAGGGGTATGGAATTTCTTGCTCCAACAGGGAGCTGGACTAGAACGGGGGTCGCCAACCTTTTGGACCTCAGGGACCACCAAACTCATCATTTTAAATCCCGTGGACCAGAGACCCTGGGAAAATCCCCAAAAAAGTCTGCAGGAAAATTCCACACCCAGTTTTCCTACCAATGGATCGTTCTTTATTTGGGATCGCAGGTTACCATCTCTAGCTCTGTTCTCAGGGGGAGAGAAAGAGAGAGAGAGGGAGAGACTTTTGGCTTCATGCAAGGAAAGCAGCAGAAGCCGCAGAAGTCTTTCTTTCTCCTCTCCCTCAAACTCCGCCAGAAATGAGCCTTTTCCAGCGCAGCCTCTTGGAGCAGGAGGCCTTGCAGGGTCTCAGAGGGTCATTTCTGGCGGAGTTTGGGGGAGAGAAAGAAAGACTTTGGCTGCTTTCCTTGCGTGCAGCCAGAAGCAGAAGAAGAAAGAAGTGGAAAGAAGCAGCCGGGTGGCCAGGCCAGGCGCGTGGGGCAAGTGGGGCAAGTTCCTCCCCCTCCGCCCTTTTCCCCCGTCCCCTCACTACCTCGTGTTGTTTGCAATGCAAGCAACGCAAGCTTTGTGTTCCCGCGGGCCATGTGGGCAGCTCAGCCTTGTGTTCCCTCACAGCCTGGATTAATTGCTTTCAGGGGGACATTTCTCTGCGGACCACCAAAATTTTCTTGCAGACCACCAGTCCCCGGCCCACTAGTTGACGACCACTAGTATAGAGCAATGATTGCCGTGCACCAGTGGGCCGTGCACCACTGGTGGTCTTGGTGGTCCGCAGAGAAATGTCACCCCCAAAGCAATTAATCCAGGCTGTGCAGGAACACGAGACTGTGCTGCCCACAAGATCCCTCTCATAATTCCTGGTTTCACCCAGTCTGTATGCATCCTTTGGGTTTTCCTTGCTTAAGTGTAGGACTTTCCTTTTCTGCACCTTGAATTTCATTTTGTTAGATACGGCCCAGGGTTCCAGTCCATCAAAGAAATAACAGCTGGAAACTTATCAAGGAGAGACGCAACCTGGAACTAAGGTGGCATTTCCCGACAGTTAGAACAATTCACCAGTGGAACAGAAGTGGCCTTCAACAGTTGTGGGTGCTTCTTTTGAAGAGGAGGGTGGAACAGCCATTTGTCTCAAATGGTATAGGGTTTCTTGCCCGACTAGAAGACCTCCAAGGTCCCTTCCAACTCTGTTATCCTGTTTGCAGCAACTAGGTATGTCTAACCTAACAAAGAGAAGGACTAGGAGTGACATGATAACAATTTTTCAATATCTCAGGGGCTGCCCCAAAGAAGAGGGAGTCAATCTATTCTCAAAAGCACCCGAAGGCAGGAGGAGAAGCAACGGATGGAAACGAATCTAAGGAGAGAAGCAACTTGGAACTAAGGAGAAATTTTCTGACAGTGAGGACAATTAATCACTGGAAGGGCTTGCCTTCAAAAGTTATGGGTGCTCCATCGCCGGAGGTTTTCGAGAAGAGATTGGACGGTCATGTGTCCGGAGTTGTACAGGGTCTCCTGTTCGAGCAAGGGGTCGGACTAGAAGACCTCCAAGGTCCCTTCCAACTCTGCTATCCTGATGCCAGGAGTTGGGTGTGTCTTGTTTAATGAAAAGAAGGACCAGGTCTGACATGATAAGCACTGTTGCAATATTTGAGGGGCTGCCACAAAGAAGTGTGTGTGTGTGTGTGTGTGTGTGTGTGTGTGTGTGAATCTGTTGTCCAAATCACCTGAAGGCAGGACAAGAAGCAACAAATGGAAACTAATCAAAAAAGAGAAGAATTAAGAAGAAATTGCTGGCAGTTAGAACAATTAATCAGTGGAAGGCTAGCCTCCAGAAGTTGTGGGTGCTTAGATTAGATTCATTGGGAGAATCTAACACAACATGCTAAGCCGAAGCTAGATAAACCATGTTATGGTATAGCACAAGGGCCTTCAAACTTGGCAAGCTTAAGACTTGTGGACTTCAACTCCCAGAATTCCCGAGCTAAGATGACTGGAGGAGGAATTCTGAGAGTTGTGAAGTCCACAAGTCTTAAATCTGTCAAGTTTGAAGGCCCCTGGGTTAGATTAATGAAAAGAAGGGTAGGGGGTGACATGATAGCAGTGTTCCAATATTTGAGGGGCTGCCCCAAAGAAGAGGGGGTCAACTTATTTTCCAAAGCCCCTGAAGGCAGGACAAGAAGCAACAGATGGAAACTGATCTAAGGAGAGAAGCAACCTGGAATTAAGGAAGAATTTCCTGACAGTGAGAACAATGAACCAGTGGAACTGCTTTCCACTAGAAATTGTGGGTGCCCCATCACTGGAGGCTTTTAAGGAGAGACTGGACAAGGGTCTTCAAACTTGGCAAGTTTAAGACTTGTGGACTTCAACTCCCAGAATTCCTGAGCTAACATGACTGGGAGAAGGAATTATGGGAGTTGACCTCCACAATCTATCTATCTGTCTGTCTGTCTATCTGTCTATCTATCTATCTCTGTCTGTCTATCTATCTATCTATCTATCTATCTATCTATCTCTCTCTCTCTTCTCTCTCCATACCTACCTACCTAATTACCAATCAATCAATCAATCTATCTATCTATCTATCTATTTCTTTCTATCTATCTATCTATCTATCTATCTATCTATCCATCTATCTATCTATCTATCTATCTATCTATCTATCTATCTATATCTATCATCTATCACAAAGGTCTTCAAAGTTGGCAAGCTTAAGACTTGTAGGCTTCAACTCCCAGAATTCCTGAGCTAACATGACTGGGGAAGGAATTCTGGGAGTTGAAGTCCACAAATCTTAAAGCTTTCAAGTTTGAAGACCCCTGGTACAGCGTGTTGAACAGACTAGTTCTCCTTCTTTTGTCCCTTATTCTGCTTCCTGATGGACAGATGACCTATTCCAGGCCGTTGGTTTGACAGATCACCTGGAAGAGACGTGCAAATCTGGCACTGGAAAATGTCTCTGAGTTTCAAGATATCAGTGGAAATATTTATCTTGGAAGATCTTGTGAGCTTGTATCTCTGTGATTATCAAAGCCCTGAATTGGTTCTTTCATTCACGGGAAACTATATAACTGGCAGCCCAAGAAAAGATTAGGGAGGACAGATCTGAGCACACCGAGGACGCTCCATCCATCCATCCATCCATGTAAGTCAACTGTGTGATGGTCCAAAGGTACCCCAGATAGTGGAAGAATCCCCTTCTTAGAAAGTTGATGGATATGTAAGATTGGGGTTGAGTCTCCCATCCAACCATTCCTGCATCTTCAGCTCCAGAGTCTGGGGTGCAACTCCAGGATGAGTTCCAGCAGGATTAGAAAGGGCCACCCATGTCTTCTTCTGCAGAGTTGTCAATTGAGGTTCTCAATCTCTTTTTTTTAAAAAAATGTTCTATCAGTTTCCTCCAATTGCCTTTTCTATGGACAGTCATCAGATACTTCTGGGCTCCATCCCTTGAGCTGGAGGGCCCCAACAGGTTAACAGATTAACAGAGTTGGAAGGTACCTTGTGGGTCATGTAGTCCAACCCTCACCCCCACCAAAGCAGGAGACCCTAGAATATTTCTGACAGAGGTCAGTCAGATCTCTTCTTGAAAGCCTCCAGGGATGAAGCTCCCACAACCTCTGAAGGCAACTTCTGTTCCATAGGTTGATTGTTCTCACTGTCAGAAAGTTTATCTTTATTTCCAGGTTGAATCTCTCCTTGTTCAGTTTCCATCCATTCTTCCTTGTCTGGCCTTCAGGTGCCTTGGAGAATAGCTTGACTCCCTCCTCCTCCTCTCTCTGGCAGCCCCTCAAATATTGGAAGACCACCATCAAAGTCTCCCCTGGTCCTTCTCTTCACTAGACTATCCATGTCCAGTTCCTGCAATCATTCATCATATGTTTTAGCCAGTGGTGGGATTGAAATAATTTAACCACCAGTTCTCTGCCCTAATGATTTCTTCCAACAACCAGTTCACCAAACTGCTCAGGAAGTTAACAACCGGTTCTGTTGAACCGGTGTGAACCGGCTGAATCCCACCACTGGTTTTAGCCTCCAGTCTTCTAATCCTCTTGGTTGCTCTTCTCTGTACTTTTTCTAGAGTCTCAACATCTTTTTTATAGTGTGGGGACCAAAACTGGATGAAGTACTCTAGGTGTGGCGTTACTAAGGCTTTACAGAGTGGTCTTAGTATCTCCCTTGATCTTGATTGTATCCCTCTGTTAATACAACTTAGGATTGCATTGGCTTTTTTGGCTGCTGCTGCACACTGTTGGTTCCTATTTAGCTGGTTGTCCCCTAAGACTCCAAGATCCCTCTCCCAGTTCCTGCTATTGAGCCTGGTTTCACCCAGTCTATATGGGTACTTTTTGGGTTTTTGGGGGCTAAGTGTAAGACTTTAGTTTTCTCTACCTTGAGAAAAGGTCTTTGACTCTGTCCTTCTTCTAGAAGATGAGAGGGTCAATATGGGCAGAAGACCAGAAGATCAGAGACTGGGTGTTATAAGGGGAACCCATGTTCTCCAGGGCTACAGCAGCTCAGTGTCTGCCATTTTGAGCCTTTGAGGCTCCGCCATCATGGGAAATGATTAGAATAAAACAAAACCAGGGCTCTTCCTTCTCACTCTCTCCAAAAAGCAAAAAGGGAGGTGATTATTTATTTGAGGACATCTTTAGTTTGAGGCTAAATGGCCTTCCCTTGGTTTCATCCAGATGTTTTCATCTAGAGTGAAGAGGTGTGAGGTGCACTTGGTAGTCAAATCAAAAACCATTTGATTCCCTTTGAATGTCTGGAAACCCAAAGAGATGGTGGCCTTCAGTTTGCCTCTCCTTCCATCAGGTTCTTTTGAGCTCTGTCCCTTGAGTTGAGGTGCCCATCAAATCTTTGACCCTGTCCATCTTCTAGAACAAGACCAGGGATGACATGATAGCACCGTTCTGATATCTCAAGGGTTGCCCCAAAGAATACACAGTCAAGCTATTCTCCAAAGCAGCTGAAGGCAGGACAAAAAGCAATGGATGGAAACTCATCAAGGACAGAAGGGAGGACAATTAATCAGTGGAGGAGCTTTTTTGTAGAAGTTGTGTGGGTGTTCCATCCCTGGATGTTTTTAAAGAAGGGTTTGGACAGAATGGTATAGGACAAGGGTCTTCAAACTTGGCAAGTTTAAGACTCGTGGACTTCAACTCCCAGAATCCCTGAGCTAACATGATTGGAGGAGGAATTCTGGGAGTGGAAGTCCACACGTCTTAAACTTGCTAAGTTTGAAGACCCTTGGTACAGGATATCCTGCCTGAGCAGGGGGTGGGCTAGAAGACCTCCAAGGTCCCTTCCAACTCTGTTCTTCTGTTACCCAAGAGAACCAACGTAGAACTAAGGAGGAATTTCCTGACAGTGAGGACAATTAATCGGTGGAAGGACTTGCCTTCAGAAGTTGTGGGTGTTCCAACAACTTTTAAAGAAGAGATTGGGCAGCCACTGGTCTGAAATGATATAGGGTTTCCTGCCTGAGCAGCGGGTTGGACTAGAAGACCTCCAAGGTCCCTTCCAACATTGTGATGTTGAAATCCATGTCCTCCGTGGCTACCTTTTCAGTGACTTAACAGCATCTCCGTGTCTGCCATTTTCAGCCTTTGAGGCAGGGGTGGGATGCTACAGGCTCGGCCCGGTTCTACAGAACCGGTAGCTCTGAAGAGCAGCAGACTACTGAACTGGTTCGCTGCGACAACCCGCCGAGCCACCCGCCGGGGCTCTTGGCTGTCCTTTATTTCTTGCTTTTTCAACCTGAGCTGCTTTGCGCGGCACAGGTGAGGTTGAAAAAGCAGGAAAGAAAGAGGAGTTTGAAAAGGCTTGTCAGCTGTCCAAGCTAACGGTTTCTTGCAAATGCTGTACAGGTGTGTGCAAAACTCACTCACACCGAACCGGTAGTAACGCCGGTTGAATCCCACCCCTGCTTTGAGAGTTTGCCGTGAGGGGAAAAAGGATCAGAAGGGAGCAAAAACAGGCCTCTCCTTCATTCCCCGAATCTGAAGACTCAGGTTCTCACTCCACGTTTTTTACAGCCAAGGATTCGTTTCTGACTTTCTGCCAGTCACCATGGATCAAGTCCTCAAGAGGCCCTGGCTTGGCGTGCTCGTCTTCTTCTGTGCTGCCATGGTCCCTTCGGAGGGTGGAGATTCCTGTAAAATCGTAGCTTATTTCGAGCCAGACACAATGCTGCGTAGTAAGTAAAATGGCTGACTTCCTGCTAGCTGAGACCGCTGTAAGAATACTGGGGGGGATTTCAAAGCGGTTAGCGCTTAGCAATAGCACTTAGACTTATATACCGCTTTATAGTGCTTTACAGCCCCCTCTCTAAGCAGTTTACAGAGTCAGCCTCTTGCCCCCAACAATCTGGGTCCTCATTTGACCCACCTCGGAAGGACGGAAGGCTGAGTCAACCTTAGGAAGGAAGGAAGGAAGGAAGGGAGGGAGGGAGGGAGGGAGGGAGGAAGGAAATGTGAAAGGCAGGAAGGTAGCAATAGCACTTAGACTTACATAACACTTTATAGTGCTTTTACATCCCTCTCTAAGCAGTTTACAGAGTCAGCCTCTTGCCCCCAACAATCTGGGTCCTTATTTTACCCACCTCGGAAGGAGGGAAGGCTGAGTCAACCTTTAGAAAGAAGGAAGGAGGGAGGGAGGGAGGGAGGGAGGGAGGAAGGAAATGTGAAAGGCAGGAAGGTAGCAATAGCACTTAGACTTACATACCACTTTATAGTGCTTTATAGCCCTATTTAAGCGGTTTATACAGAGTCAGCCTCTTGCCCCAAACCATCTGGGTCCTCATTTTACACACCTCAGAAGGACAGAAGGCTGAGTCAACCTTGAACCTAGTGATATTTGAACTGCCAAATTGCAGTCAGCCGGCAGTCAGCAGAAGTAGCCCTGCAGTACTGCACTCTAACCACTGTGCCACCAAGGCTCAGCTTGGTATGGAATTGGGAAGGAAGGAGGGAAGAATGGAAGGAAGGATAGGAAAGGAAGAACAAAAGAAAGAAACAAGAAAGTAAAGAAAAGGAGGGAGGGAGGAACAAACAAGATGGATGAATAGAAGGGACGAAGGAAGGGAGAGAGAACGTGAAAGAAAAAGAAAGAGAAAGAAAGAAAGAAAGAGAGAGGGGGGAGGAAGGGAGAGTAGGAAAGAAAGAAAGAAAAAAGAAAGAAAAGAAAGAGGGATGGATGAAGGAAGGAAGGAGATGGATGAATAGAATAGATGAAGGAAGAAAGGGAGAGAGAAAGTGGAAGAAAAGAAAAGGAGGTGGGGGGGGGGGGGGGGGGGGGGGGGGGGGGGGGGGGGGGGGGGGGGGGGGGGGGGGGGGGGGGAAGGAGGGGGGGGGAGGGAGGGGGGGGGGGGGGGGGGGGGGGGGGGGGGGGGGGGGAGAGGAAAAAAGACAGAAAGAAAAAGAGGTAGGTAGGAAGGGAAGGAGGGTAGGAAAGAAAAAAAGAAAGAAAGGAAAGGAAAGTATGGATGGAATGGAGGAAGTGGATTAATAGAAGGGAGGAAGGAAGCAAGGGGGAGAGAGAGAGAGAGAGAGAGTGAGATGGGGAAAAAAAGAAAAGAAAAAAAGAAAGGGAGGGAGGAAGAGTTTCGATTTGGGAATGTGATAAATGGTTTCTTCAGTCGCTTCTTTCACAGAAGACCCCGAAGCCTGAAAATGTAGGGAACTTTCTTTCTATTACCAGGTTTTCTCCTAGTAGTTAGTTTCCTCACAACTTTGAAAATGTTCTCTCCAAAACCTTCTAGGCATCAATTCCAGTTGGGCTGCAGCACAAACACATAGTGACCCCTCCCTCCCTCCCTTCCTTCCTTCCCTCCCTCCCTCTCTCTCCCTTTTCTTTGCTTCTTCCTCCCTTCCCTTCCCTACCTCCCTTTTCTTCTTCCTTCCTTCCTTCCTTCCTTCCTTCCTTCCTTCCTTCCTTCCTTCCTTCTTTCCTCCCTCCCTCCCTCCCTCTCTTCCTTCCTTCCCTCCCTCCATTGTCTTTCTTTCCCTCCCTCCATTGTCTTTCCTTCCTTCCTTCCTTCCTTCCTTCCTTCCTTCCTTCCTTCCTTCCTTCCTTCCTTCCTTCCTTCCTTCCTTCCTTCCTTTCCTTCCTTCCTTCCACCATCCATTTTCCTCCCCTCCATCTCTCCCTTCCTCTATCTAGGTGGCTTGTTGAACTTGCAATCTTGTTCATGTAATAATTTAATACATCCTACAATTATTTCTTCCTCCTCTTCCGCTCCTCCCCTCCCCTCCTCCCACTTCCCCCTCCCCCTCCTCCTCCTCCTCCTCCTCCCCCCAGTAGAAGATCACAGAGAATCCTTGTTTTTCAGCGGTGGTGTTGGCAAATAGAATAGAATATAGAATAGAATAGAATACTTTATTGGTCAAGTGTGATTGGACACATGAGGAATTTGTCTTGGTGTAAATACTCTCAGTATACATAAAGAAAAGGTACCTTCGTTAAGAATCAAGAATCATCAGGTACAACACTTAATGAGAGTCAGAGGGTACAAATAAGCAATCAAATCATACTAGGAAACAGTCCATATAAAGTAAGGATACAATGACAAAGTTACAGTCATACAGTCACAAGCAGGAGGGGATGGGCGGTAAGGAGTGATGAGAAGATTAATAGTAATAGTCGTGCAGAGTTTGTAAATAGTTGGACAGTGTTGAGGGAATTCTTTGTTCAGCAGAGTGATGGCATTCGGGGAAAAACCGTCCTTGTGTCTAGTTGTTCTGGTGTCTAGGGCTCTATAGCATCGTTTTGAGGGTAGGAGTTGAACCAGTTTATGTCCAGGATGTGAGGGGTCTGTAGATATTTTCACAGCCCTCTTTTTGACTCGTGCAGGATGCAGGTCCTCCATGGAAGGCAGGTTGGTAGCCATTGTTTTTTTCTGCAGTCCTTATTATCCTCTGAAGTCTGTGTCTCTCCTGTTGGGATGCAGAACCAAACCAGACCGTGATAGACAGATATAGAGGTGCAGATATAGAGGGTACAGTCACTGTGAGGGGAGATGGGCTGCTCTTGTGCTGGGCTGGGTCTCCTTGTGGTGCAAGGTCTCATGCCTTGGGTTGGGCATCGGTTCTTTGTGTTTGTGTTTTGTGTTTTATCGACCGGGGTGTCTGTGACAGGTGGGAAAGTTTTGGGTGGAATGGCAGCTGTGATAAAAGGACAGGTGGAAAACATCAAATACCCCTAATGAAGAACTAATAATACATCAAGTAACAGAAAGTGCTGAGATCAATATGCTAACAATGAAACGGAAAAAAAAAGACGACTCTTGAATTCTTTACAATTTGGAACAATTGGCATAAATGGCTAACAAACAGAACCCAGAAGTGAGACCAAAAGGTTAATTGAAACAACCCTCGAGAAAGCAAAATAAAATTTTGCAAACTCTATAAAGATATAAGAATAGTAATTATAGCTAAAGGTATTATTTCATCGTAGATAAACGCAATATAATGCAATATGATATTTAAATTGAAATCTTATATAGGTGCCAAGAACGTTATCGATACCATGATGTTTTACAATGTAAAAAAAAGAAAATTAATAAAAATTAATTATAAAAAGAGAAAAAGAAAAAGAAGGGTGCCTCCTGCTATGGAACCTCTGTGCCATGTCACATTGTACTGTGAGAACTGACTTGAATTAAGCTCTCTCTCTCTCTCTCTCTCTCTCTCTCTCTCTCTCTCTCCCTTTTTAGTGGTTCAGGTCACTGTGGTTAAAGGGAACATTTTGCAGAAAATGGTGGAGAAGGCCATGAAAAATGGGGACAATAGCAAGATGATCAAAGGCATCAAAGGGTAAGTCTGGCGTTTTGGCCCCACCAGGCTTGGACAGATCTTGGGGTGCAAACCCCCAAATTTCCAGCCAGCAGTCGAAGACCCAACAGATGGGAAGAGGAGGGCGAGACCTTAGTTCCTAGTCAGAACGCCAGTCTATGAATCTGTAGAGAGTCTCAGCTATCCAGGTGCTTTTTACAAGAGGCAGTTGGACTTTCTTGTTTCTTCTTCGAAGACGTTTTCCTTCTCATCCCAAGAGGCTTCTTCAGCTCTGAGTGGACGGTGGGGAAGTTGCAGACGGCTGGTCACTTGCATCCGTTCAGAGGGATGTTGAGGCCGCTTGGAGGGTTCTCTGTGTCCTCAGGGCCACCGGAGGGGTGCAAGTGGTTCCTGTAGTCTGCAATTTTCCCCTCTGGAAATCCATTCCTACACCCACACCTTCCAAAGGGGGTTCACCCCCAATTCCCAAATGGGAAGGTAAGCGTCACTTCTCATCCAAGAAGCTCCAGTTCAGCTGTAAACTGAAGAAGCTTCTTGGGTGTGACAAGAGAAATGTCTTCAAGGAAAAACAAAGGAAGTCCAGTTACCTCTTTGGCCACAACCTTGACCTGGACGAGGGAGAAACTCCACAGACAAGAATGGAAAGGCTTACTTTTGGATTTAATCTTGTCTGGACAGCCATTTGTCCAGAATGCTCCATCCCTGGAGGTTTTTAAGAAAAGACCGGACAGCCGTTTGTCTGGAATGGTTTAAGATCTCTTGCTTGAGCAGGGGGTTGGACTAGAAGACCTCCAAGGTCCCTTCCGAGTCGGATATTCCATAGATGACAGTCCACCCGCAAAGAAATCTGGTTGGTGGCCACCTCAAAGGACATCAAGAGATGCTATCATTCTCCTAAATTAAGCAAACTATAGTTATCTCGTTAAAATATGAATTAACAAAACTATAAATGATTTTTTTTTAGTGATGATATTAGGTTATACAATTATTGATTGATAATATGAGCTATTATGTAATATAATTATACTAGTGACTAGGAAATGGATGCACACAAAAAAAGTGGTAAACCAACCGATGCACTGTATGTAAATTCATGAAGAAGGGTGATATTTTTATGTTTTTTGTGCTATGTTTATGTTTATTTTGTTATGTATGCTTATGTTTATCTTGTTATTAAAATATATATATATATATATATATATATATATATATATATATATATATATATATATATATATATATAAAGAGATGCTATCATTCTCCTGAGCATCTTTCGATTCGAAAGATAGCGATGGGAGCATGATTGGAATTCAGCTTCTAGAAGCCAAAGATAGGTCTCTCTTTCGGCCCCCGAGAAGTCCTCCTGTGCAACTCATTTATCAACGTTTAAGACGGTTCTCCAAGGCCTTCATCCAGTGCTCCCCGTCTGCAAAACATCCTCTCCGCGGCTATTTTTCATGCCCTCTTCTTACTCTCACAGGTTGTCAATTAAAGATCTAAATATACCCGATACTACCATGAACTTAAAGCCACAGGACGGTATAAACACGAGCATGACTGTAAACATCACAGTTTCTGGGAAAAGGTGAGTGAGTGAGAACGTGTGTGTGTGTGTGAGAGAGAGAGAGAGACCACTTTGGGTCTTGGTCCTGGATTTAGAAGAGCCATTGGGTAGGTCTACTCTAATGAAAAGAAAGACTAGGGGGGATAGGATAGCACCGTTCCGATATTTGAGAGGCTCCTACGAAGACAAAGGGGCGCCAACGAACACGGTGGGACAGCGGCTAAGGCGCTGAGCCGGTCGATCAGAAAGGTCGGCAGTTCGGCGGTTCGAATCCCTAGCGGCGTGTAAGGGAGTGAGCTCTCGTTACTCCTCCCAGCTTCTGCCAACCCAGCAGTTCGAAAGCGCGTAAATATGCAAGTAGAAAAATAGGGACCCCTTCGGTGGGAAAGTCACAGCGTTCCATGCGCCTTTGGCATGTCGTCGTGCTGGCCACGTGACCACGGAGACGTCTCCGGACAGCGCTGGCTCTTCTTCGGCTTTGTAATGGAGATGAGCGGAGCCTCCTAGAGCTTGGAAAATGACTAGCAGGGATGTGTAAGGAAAAGAACCTTTACTTTTACTTACAAAGGGGTTCAGGCTATTTTCCAAAGCACCAAAAGGCAAGAGGAGAAGCAACCTAGATCCGAGAAGAAATTTAGTGACAGTGAGAAGAATGAACGAGTGGAACAGAAGTTGCCAGCAGAAGTTGCAGGTGCTCCGTCTCTGGAGGTTTTTAAAGAAAAGACTGGACAGCCCCTTGTCTGGAATGGTCTAGGGTCTCCTGATTGAGCAGGGGGTTGGACTAGAAGACCTCCAAGGTCCCTTCTAGCTGTATTCTGATTGATTTTGTAGCATTTATTAGGAGTTGGAACATGGATGGTGGGAGGAAGAAAGGGAGGGAGAAAGGAAGGAAGAAAGGGAGGAAGGAAGATGGGTGGTGGAAGGAAGGGAGGAAGGGAGGGAGAAAGGAAGGAAGGAAGGAAGGAAGGAAGGAAGGAAGGAAGGAAGGAAGGAAGATGGATGGTGGAAGGAAGGAGGGAGGGAGAAAGGAAGGAAGAAAGGGAGGAAGGAAGATGGATGGTGGAAGGAAGGAGGGAGGGAGGGAGAAAGGAAGGAAGGAAGGGAGGGAGGAAGGAAGATGGATGGTGAAGGAAGGGAGGGAGAGAGAAAGGAAGGAAGGAAGGAAGGAAGATGGATGGTGGAAGGAAGGGAGGAGGGAGAAAGGAAGGAAGGAAGAAAGGAAGGAAGATGGATGGTGGAAGGAAGGGAGGGAGGGAGAAAGGAAGGAAGGAAGAAAGGAAGGAAGATGGATGGTGGAAGTAAGGAAGGGAGATGGATGCTGGAAGGAAGGGAGGGAGGGAGGGAGGGAGGGAGGGAGAAAGGAAGGAAGGAAGGAAGGAAGGAAGGAAGATGGATGGTGGAAGGAAGGGAGGGAGGGAGGGAGAAAGGAAGGAAGGAAGGAAGGAAGGAAGGAAGGAAGGAAGGAAGGAAGGAAGAAAGATGGATGGTGGAAGGAAGGAAGGGAGGGAGGGAGGGAGAAAGGAAGGAAGGAAGAAAGGAAGGGAGATGGATGGTGGAAGGAAGCAAGGGATGGAGGGAAGAAGGGAGGGAGGAAAGAAGGAAGGAAGATGGATGGTGGAAGGAAGGAAGGAAGGAGGGAAGGGAGGGGGAAGAAAGGAAGGAAGATGGATGGTGGAAAGAAGGGAGGAAGGGAGGGAGGAAAGAAGGAAGGAAGAAAGGAAGGAAGATGGATGGTGGAAGTAAGGAAGGGAGATGGATGGTGGAAAGAAGGGAGGAAGGGAGGGAGGAAAGAAGGAAGGAAGAAAGGAAGGAAGATGGATGGTGGAAAGAAGGGAGGAAGGAAGGAGATGGATGGTGGAAAGAAGGGAGGAAGGGAAGGAGATGGATGGTGGAAAGGAGGGAGGGAGGAAGAATGGAAGGAAGGAAGATGGATGGTGGGAGGAAGGAAGGAAGGAAGGAAAGAAAATGGGTGGTAGAAGGAAGGAAGAAAGGGAGGGAGGGAGAAAGGAAGGAAGAAAGGAAGGAAGGAAAGGAAGGCAGTCCCAACATAATCCTTTTTCTCTCCCCCCCGCCCCACAAAGCTTCATTGGTGGACAGATGACGATCACTGTGGTTACTGCAGTCATTATGGATGGCAAGATTTCAAAATCTCCCGATAACAAAGTGACTTTGAAGGTGGTTCAGTGTAAAGTGGCGGTGAAATCCTGTAAAACCAACCTTCCCAGCAGGTGAGAACTCACAAGATGGGTCATATTTGAACACGGGGCCCCACCTAACAAAATTAAGTTCTGTGGTGAAAAAAAATACGGGTCAGGTTCTACATTTAGTCCAGAAAAAACAAAAAACAAAAAAAACAAAGGCACAGGTACAGCATAGATGGGACCTGGCTCAATAGGAGAAACTATGACGGGGAATCTCAGAGTCCTAGTGGACAATCCCTTAAATAGGAGCCGGCCATGTGCAGCCGCAGCTGCCAAAAAAGCCAACGCAGTCCCAGGCGGCATCAACAAAGGAATAGCATCAAGATCACACAAAGTATGAGTACCGCTTTATACAACTTTAGTAAGACCACCCCTGGAGTACTGCATCCAGTTTTGGTCACCACAAGATTTAAAATATATATATATATTTTAAGATTCTAGAAAGAGTGAAGAGAAGAGCAACGAAGAGGATTAGGGGCCTGGAGGCTAAAACATATAAACAACGGTGGCTGGGGTTGGTTGTGTCTAGTTCAGAGGTCTCCCAAACTTGGCAACTTTAAGACTTGTGACTTCAACTCCCAGAATTGGAGTTGAAGTCCCACCAGTCTTAAAGTTGCCAAGTTTGGGGACCCCTGGTCTAGTCTGATGAAAAGAAGGATTAGGGGATGACATGATGGCAGCTTTCCAGGGTCTGAGGAGCTGCCATAAGGAAGAGGGGAATTCAACCAATTCTCCGAGGTACCCAAGGCAGGACAAGAAGCCACAGGTGCAAACTCATCAAGGTAGAACTAAGGAGAGATTTCTTGACGGTGAGAAAATCAGTCAGTGGAATAGCTTGCTGCCAGAAGTTGTGGCTGCTCCATCATTGGAGGGTTTTAATAAGAGATTGGACAACCACTTGTCTGAAATTGTATAGCGTTTCCTACTTGAGCAAAGGTTGGACTAGAACAGGGGTCGCCAACAGGGGGGGGGGCTTGCCCCACATGCCCCACACACCTGGCCTATTCACTGGGCTGCTTCTTTCTGCTTCTTTCTTCTTCTGCTTTTGGCTGCACGCAAGGAAAGCAGCAGAAGTCTTTCTTTCTCTCCCCAAACTCCGCCAGAAATGAGTCTTTGGGACCCTGCAAGGCCTCCTGCTCCACGAGGCTGTGCTGGTGTGACAAGTCTCACAAAGACTCCTTTCTGGCGGAGTTTGGGGGAGAGAAAGAAAGACTTCTGCGGCTTCTGCTGTTTTCCTTGCATGAAGCCCAAAGTCTCTCTCTCTCTCTCTTTGTCTTCCCCTGAGAACGGAGCTGGAGACGGTATCCCGCAATCCCAAAAAAGAACGATCGATTGGTAGGAAAACGGAGTGAGGGATTTTCTTGCAGACTTTTTGGGGGGATTTTCCCAGGGTCTCTGGTCCGAGGGATTTAAAATGATAGGTTTGGTGGTCCCTGAGGTCCAAAAGGTTGGTGACCCCTGGACTAGAAGACCTCAAGGGTCCCTTCGAACTCTGTCCTTGTGTTACAGTTGTACTATACCTGTGAATCCTAAGCAATAGCTGGGAAGTGAGACTGGAAGAAGGTTCCGTCGGAGTAGTGATTTAAGAGCTGATGCAAGGATGAGAATGAGTCAGCAAGGTTTTGGGCTGTTATCCCTTTAAGAGCCTGTATAATAAGAAGAGGCCGTGTGAGGCAACCTAGAACTAAGGAGAAATTCCCTGACAGGGAAGACAATTAACCAGTGGAACAGTTTCCTTCCAGAAGTTGTGGCTGCTCCATCACTGGAGGTTTCTAAGAAGAGACTGGGCAACCTGAAGTGGTGTCGGGTTACCTGCCTAAGCAGGGGGTTGGACTAGAAGACCTCCAAGGTCCCTTTGAACTCTGTTATTCTGTATTCCGTATGAACACCACACTTATCACTACAAAAACGAGGACAGGTCTGGAGGCTAAAACATATGAAGAATGGTTGCAAGAAATGGGCATGTCTAGACTAATGGAGAGGAGGATTAGGGGTGACTCGATGAGAGACTTCCAATATCTGAGGGGTTTATTCAGGTGCTATTCTCCAAAGCACCTGAAGGCAGGGATGGAAACTGATCAAGGAGAGAAGCAACCTGGAATTAAAGAGAAACTGTGATGACTCGGGGTGGAATACAAAATAAACACAGTCACAAAAACCCAGTGAAGCCCCTTTTATTCCTTCACTTTGCTTCCAAGCTCCAAATATCCTTGACTGGAGACAAAAAAACTCCCACACGAGCAGTTACAAGAAGGAGATAAAAAACAATACAAACCAGGCAAGATAAGAGCTGCAGGACATCAGCAGATATCGGAACACACACTGGGAAGGACGCCAAACTCAGAGAGGAACCATAAACTAGAGATATTTCCATGCTTTGTTTCCAGCACTGGCCCATACGCATGTCCGTCCCAGTTCTCACAGCTGCAGCCCATGAAGGGGATCAGGGCCCTTTCCTCCCCATAGACCATGCTATTCACACCTCTCCCTTATCCTCTCCTCCCTGCGTGCCCTAGGATGGAGAGGGGATGGGCCTGGGTCCTCCTCTGCCCACCCAGCCGGCCTCTGCCCCTTCCCCAGCCTCCTCCAGTACCTCCGGAGCGCCACACCCACTCCCTGTCAGCGGTTCCTCCTCTCCCTCAGAATCCGATGCTAACAAGGGCATGACACTTGTCCTTTCTAATTTCTTGCCTTTGCTTGTCTTCTCTTTCAGCATGCTGCCAAAGATCGTGAATAAGTTTTTGGATTCGACGCTCGGGAAAGTCATGCCTGGTGTGGTAAGGCTAGGGACTTTAAGATGGTTCAACCATGGATCTGGAAAGAAGGAGTGGGGGCCAGGATCTTTGAGGGACCACTTTGATTCTACCTGTTGTTCTGACCCATCTCCCCAACCACGACAAGCCCTCTGAAGTGAACTCAAAAGATTCCTTTATTAGGAACACCGGCAGACCGGCAAAAAGTTTGTCTTTCACCGCTGGCTAACAAGTCCGTCCGTCTGTCTGGGAGATGAATAGCTGTCTACCACACCTATTCATCTCTGCCCCCTTCCTTTTATCCCCAGAGCAAGGGTGGGGCTTCGCTAGCAGCGGTGGCTCTTCTGTCCCAAGGACCGGCCCATAGATTTCCGCTCCTTTCCTCTCCTCTGCCTTCTGCGCATCTGCACATCAGGCACTGGGCCCAGCTGTTCCTCCTCTTCCTCCTCAGCCTCCTCCAGACCTGGCTCTTCCGTCCCAAGGACCGGCCCATAGATTTCCACTGCTCTCCTCTCCTCAGCCTTCTGCGCATCTGCACATCAGGCACTGGGCCCAGCTGTTCCTCCTCTTCCCCCTCAGCCTCCTCCAGACCTGGCTCTTCCATCCCAAGGACCGGCCCATAGATTTCCACTGCTCTCCTCTCCTCTGCCTTCTGTGCAGCTGCGAGTCAGACACTGGACCCAGCTGTTCCTCCTCTTCCTCATCAGCCACCTCCAGACCTGGGGGCTGTTGACTCTGCATCTGAGGGCTGACGGACAGCCCAGGCTCTCTCTTTCTCTCTCTCTCTCTCTCTCTGCCAGCTTCATTCCCTCTTCCCCCTTGGAGCTCTCAGGTTGACAGGATGCTGACCTGACTCCTATTTCTCCTCTCCTCCTTTGATTTGGCTGCTGTCGGTTGTGGCTGACAGGCCACAACACCTGTCTCATAGGTTGGGCAGGAGGAACACACTTCTGGTCCCATCTAGTAATTTCAGGCGCGCGTACAACTGGACCCTTGCTTGCAGAGTTCGAGGGAACTACGTTGGTGCCGCTTGAGGAAGCCTTCGTAAGGCCCCACCTGGAACCCTGCGTCCACTTTTGGTTACCACATTATAAAAAAAGATGTTGAGATTTTGGGGGGAAAAAAATGCAGAGAAGAGTAACTAGGATGATTAAAGGCTGGAGATCAAAGCATATGAAGAACGGTGGTAGGATTTGGGTTTGGCTAACCCAGAGAAAAGAAGGACAAAGGGGGACAGGTCAGCAGGATCCCAGTATTTGAGGGTCTGTCATAAAGAAGGGGGCAGGGGTCAAGCTATTCTCACTGTTAATTGTCCTCACGGTCAAGAAGTTTCTCCTTCGTCTTAGGTTGCTTCTCTCTCTGTTCAGTTTCCATCCATCGCTTCTTGTTTGCCTTCTGCGTCTTTGGAAAATACATTGTCCCCCTTCTTCTTAGTGGCAGACCCTTAAAAGCCTGTTGCCTATCAACTCTTGAGTAAAGCCTGTGAGCCATTTCCTCCTTTCAGTGGCCCATGAAAGTACATCTATAGCATGTAGATAATAAAGTCAAAAAAAGGTGAACATTTTTACAGAACTGTAGATAAGTTGAGGCTGGGTGTGACAAGGAATGGCAGGGAAGGGAGGGGCCAGGTGAGGCACCCCTTGAGGTGAGTGACATTGAGTTGGTCGTGCCCACACAGTCACATGACCACCAAGCCATGCCCAGCCGGTCATGTGACCACCAAGCCCTGCCCAGCCAGCAAGCCACACCCACAAACTAAGCCACGCCCACAGAACCCATTGTTAAAAAAATGTGAATCCCACCCCTGGGGCCCTTTGCCTTTCAATGCTGGCTTGATGCTAGCTTGCTGGCTGGTGTGGTTGGTGGGCACAGGGGCAGAGAGGTCAGGCCCGAAGACTGTCTGCAAGATGGGGGTTTGCCCTCCCCCATTGTCTCCCCTGTGCACACACACACACACACCCGCCCAAGAAGATCTCGCTCAGGCCTCTGCTGTTCTTGACCAACCATGTCTCCCTTTCTGTCTCCCTTGCCTTCCAGTTGTGCCCAGCAGCCGACATAATTGTGGGCAAGCAGGCAGAAGCATTTGAAGAAATGATGGGTGAGTCTCTTTGTTTTGGTCAGACCTGCCCCAACTTAAATCTGTAAACAGAAACCATCCTTGGTCCGCTTTGTTGAGGAAAAATATACCATGTTTCCCCCCAAAATAAGACCCTGTCTTATATATATATATATTGCCACCCAAAAAGGCACTAGGTCTTATTTTGGGGGGACGTTATTCACTCACTTGCGTGTGTCACCCCCGGCCTCCTTTTCGCTGTCAGAAGCCATCAGGGACGTCTTCTTTTGAAGCCAGCACGACTTTCACGAAGGCCTCTGCAGGCAATAGCAGAACTCTGGATCGATCCAGAGCTTTGTTCTCAGCTCCAGAGGCCTTCAGGAAAGCCTTGCCGGATGCAGAAGAAATGGGCCGTCCAGGCAGGTGTCGGGGTGTGCGAGGCCTGGCTACAACTGTCCAAAGGTAAGTAGTAGGGCAGCTCCACTCCTTCCCCTATCCCCACCCTAGCTTAATTTTTACCCGTGCACTCTGGAGTGGGTGGGGTCTTAATTAGGGCTTTTTTTTGAGGGGGTAGGGCTTATATTGGGTGCATGTGTAAAAATCAAGCTAGGACTTACTTTCGGGGAAGGTCGTATTTTTGGGGAAACAAGGTAGTTTATTAGAGATCAAGCGTATTGCAAGAGTGCAAAGCCGGAACTGAAAATTGTGTGCCAAAATTTCTATTTTCTACTTTTCCTTCCCCAGAAAAAAAAAGAAGGACAAAGGGGGTCACAGGTCAGCAGGATCCCAGTATTTGAGGGTCTGTCATAAAGAAGGGGGCAGGGTCAAGCTATTTCTACTGTTAATTGTCCTCACGGTCAAGAAGTTTCTCCTTCGTCTTAGGTTGCTTCTCTCTCTGTTCGGTTTCCATCCATCGCTTCTTGTTTGCCTTCTGCGTCTTTGGAAAATACATTGTCCCCCTTCTTCTTAGTGGCAGCCCCTTAAAAGCCTGTTGCCTATCAACTCTTGAGTAAAGCCTGTGAGCCATTTCCTCTTTTCAGTGGTCCATGAAAGTACATCTATAGTATGTAGATAATAAAGTCAGAAAAAAAAGGTGAACAACATTTTTACAGAACTGTAGATAAGTTGAAGCTGGGTGTGACAAGGAATGGCAGGGAAGGGAGGGGCCAGGTGAGGCACCCCTTGAGGTGAGTGACATTGAGTTGGTCGTGCCCACACAGTCACATGACCACCAAGCCATGCCCAGCCGGTCATGTGACCACCAAGCCCCGCCCAGCCAGCAAACCACACCCACAAACTAAGCCACGCTCACATAACCCGTTGTTAAAAAAATGTGAATCCCACCCCTGGGGCCCTTTGCCTTTCAATGCTGGCTTGATGCTAGCTTGCTGGCTGGTGTGGTTGGTGGGCACAGGGCAGAGAGGTCAGGCCCGAAGACTGTCTGCAAGATGGGGGTTTGCCCCCCCCATTGTCTCCCCCTGCGCACCCACACACACACCCGCCCAAGAAGATCTCGCTCAGGCCTCTGCTGTTCTTGACCAACCATGTCTCCTTTCTGTCTCCTTGCCTTCCAGTTGTGCCCAGCAGCCGACATAATTGTGGGCAAGCAGGCAGAAGCATTTGAAGAAATGATGGGTGAGTCTCTTTGTTTTGGTCAGACCTGCCCCAACTTAAATCTGTAAACAGAAACCATCCTTGGTCCGCTTTGTTGAGGAAAATATATACCATGTTTCCCCCAAAATAAGACCTTGTCTTATATATATATATTTTGCCACCCAAAAGGCACTAGGTCTTATTTTGGGGGGCGTTATTCACTCACTTAGTGTGTCACCCCGGCCTCCTTTTCGCTGTCAGAAGCCATCAGGGACGTCTTCTTTTGAAGCCAGCACGACTTTCACGAAGGCCTCTGCAGGCAATAGCAGAACTCTGGATCGATCCAGAGCTTTGTTCTCAGCTCCAGAGGCCTTCAGGAAAACCTTGCCTGATGCAGAAGAAATGGGCCGTCCAGGCAGGTGTCGGGTGTGCAAAAAGTGAGGCCTGGCTACAACTGTCCAAAGGTAAGTAGTAGGGCAGCTCCACTCCTTCCCCTATCCCCACCCTAAGCTTAATTTTTACCCGTGCACTCTGGAGTGGGTGGGGTCTTAATTAGGGCTTTTTTGAGGGGGTAGGGCTTATATTGGGTGCATGTGTAAAAATCAAGCTAGGACTTACTTTCGGGGAAGGTTGTATTTTCGGGGAAACAGGGTAGTTTATTAGAGATCAAGTGTATTGCAAGAGTGCAAAGCCGGAACTGAAAATTGTGTGCCAAAATTTCTATTTTCTACTTTTCCTTCCCCAAACTGTCCCTCATTGCCCACCCCAGTATAACCAGTCAGGTCCAGGCAAGAGGTTTTCGTGATGGTCAGCCCGAGCAACCATTTGGTAGGCACCCTGCCCTCCTTCTTCCAGCTGGGTGACCTTGAGGCAGCCTCTCAAGGAGATACCGCACTTACTTTCATTCCCCCAAGCATTTCCTGGGGAAATGAAAGTAAGAGGCTGTAACTCAGGGGGCTGCCCCAAAGAAGAGGAAGTCAAGCTATTCTCCAAAAGCCCCTGAGGGCAGGACAAGAAGCGATGGGTGGGAAACTCACCAAGGAGAGAAGCAACTTTGAACTAAGGAGAGATTTTCTGAGTCAGAACAATTAACCAGTGGAACAACTGGCCTCCAGAGGTTGTAAATGCTCCCACACTGGAAGGTTTTAAAAAGAGGTTGGGTAACTGTCTGGAGAAGTGTAGGGTTTCCTGCCTAAGCAGGGAGTTGGACTAGAAGACCTCCAAGGTCCCTTCCAACTCTGTTATTCCATTCCATTCCATTCCATTCCATATCTTCTCTTCTCTTCTCCTCTTTTCTCCCCTCCCCTCCTCTCTTCTCTTCCCTTCCTTTCTATTTTCTATTCTGTTCTGTCTGTCTGTTCTGTTCCATTCCATATTTCTCTTCTCTTCTCTTCTCTTCTCTTCTCTTCTCTTCTCTTCTCTTCTCTTCTCTTCTCTTCTTTTCTATTCCATTCTCTTCTCTCTTCTGTTTTCTTCTCTCTTCTTTTCTCTTCTCTTCTCTTTCTCTTCTCTTCTCTTCTCTTCTCTTCTCTTCTCTTCTCTTCCTTCCTTCCCTTCCCTTCCCTTCCTTCTATATTTTCTCTTCTCTTCTCTTCCCTTGTATATTCTCTTCTCTTCTCTTCTCTCTTCTGTTTTCTTCTCTCTTCTCTTCTCTTCTCTTCTCTTCTCTCTCTTCTCTCTCTTCTCTTCTCTCTCTTCTTTTTCTTCTCTCTTCTCTTCTCTTCTCTATCTTCTTCTCTTCTCCTTGTATATTCTCTTCTCTTCTCTTCTCTCTTCTGTTTTCTTCTCTCTTCTCTTCTCTTCTCTTCTCTTCTCTTCTCTTCTCTATTTTCTTCTCTTCTCTCTTCTGTTTCTTCTCTCTTCTCTTCTCTTCTCTTCTCTTCTCTCTTCTCTTCTTCCTTCCCTTGTATATTCTCTTCTCTTCTCTCTTCTGTTTTCTTTTCTCTTCTCTTCTTTCTCTTTTCTTCTCTTCTCTTCTCTTCTCCCCTCCTCTCCCCTCCCCTCCCCTCCCCTTCCCTTCCATATTTTCTTTCTGTTCTGTCCTGTCCTGTCCTGTTCCATTCCATTCCACTCTATTCTACTCCCCACCCCCCAGTTCATGACAGTCTGTCACTGCATAGAGCCCAAGCAAGCATATAGTGGCAGTTGACAGCTGAATTTAAGGCAGCTTAGCTGGAGTTGGGCTGTTCTCTTCCACCATGCTAGCTCCCATCATGCCATCACCTCTGACCTCAGGCCAAAAGGTGAGAATGGAACCAACTTGTCCAAGAGAAAGGGAACAGGTGGGTGGAGCTTGGGTGTTGGCGGTGGCGGCTACCGCCAGATGCCTTGACCTTCTGGAGGGCTGCAGCAGACAGTCTGGGGATACCCTAGCACCCCCAAGACCAACGTTTTGAGTTTTTCCTACTTCTTTGGGGAGAAGGCGATCTGAAGACCCTCTTTCCACAGTCAACTGTTCGGTTGACTTTTGCTCTTTGCAATGGGTGGGGGTCCTGGATGGAGTGGGGGAGGGGGGAATGTGCTGAGGTTGTTCCACTGGGGATGTCCTCTAAGGTGAAATAAGAGCGTTGGATCCTGTCAATTTTAGGAAGGTTTGGATAAGACACGAAGAAGAAAAATTCCAAGCCGCTTCTTCCTAAACTTTAGAGATGTTGGCTTAGGGACTTGGTGGCCAGAGAATCCCACTGTTGCACAGAATTCAGTTTATGTCCCAGAAAAGCTCACAGGATTGAAATGGTTGAATTAGAGAATTAGTAAGTGAGAATCCAAATGGTTCTTTTTCCAAAAAACTGAAACAAGAGCCATATCTCAGAATCTTGTACATGGCCTCTTTCTAGTCCAGGGGTCAGCAACCTTAAACACTCAAAGAGCCACAAAGGTTCTAACCGGAAGCCCCCATTCAATTCTGGAGCTGACTGGAAGTCCGGTTCCCCCACCATAGAGTCTCCTCCTAGCACGATGTCCTTTTTCCTCTGCTGAATGGAAGTCCGGTTCCCCCACCATAGAGTCTCCTCCTAGCATGGTGTCCTGTTTCCTCAACTGACCAAAAGTCCAGTTCCCCCCACCATAGAGTCTCCTCCTAGCATGACATCCTTTTTCCTCTGCTGAATGGAAGTCCGGTTCCCCACCATAGTCTCTTCCTAGCATGATGTCCTTTTTCCTCTGCTGAATGGAAGTGTGGTTTCCCCACCATAGAGTCTTCTCCTAGCATGGCGTCCTTTTTCCTCTGCTGAATGGAAGTCCGGTTCCCCACCATAGAGTCTCCTCCTAGCATGATGTCCTGTTTCCTCTGCTGAATGGAAGTCCACTTCCCCACCATAGACTCTCCTCCTAGCGACATCCTTTTTCCTCAACTGACCAAAAGTCCAGTTCCCCCCCACCATAGAGTCTCCTCCTAGCATGACATCCTTTTTCCTCTGCTGAATGGAAGTCCGGTTCCCCCACCATAGAGTCTCCTCCTAGCATGATGTCCTGTTTCCTCTGCTGAATGGAAGTGTGGTTTCCCACCATAGACTCTCCTCCTATGCACGACATCCTTTTTCCTCAGCTGACCAAAAGTCCAGTTCCCCCACCATAGAGTCTCCTCCTAGCATGACATCCTTTTTCCTCTGCTGAATGGAAGTCCGGTTCCCCCACCATAGAGTCTCCTCCTAGCATGATGTCCTGTTTCCTCTGCTGAATGGAAGTGTGGTTTCCCCACCATAGAGTCTCCTCCTAGCATGATGTCCTGTTTCCTCTGCTGAATGGAAGTGTGGTTTCCCCACCATAGAGTCTCCTCCTAGCACGATGTCCTTTTTCCTCTGCTGAATGGAAGTGTAGTTTCCCCACCATAGACTCTCCTCCTAGCACGACGTCCTTTTTGCTCTGCTGACTGGAAGTCCAGTTCCCCCACCATAGAGTCTCCTCCTAGCATGACATCCTTTTTCCTCTGCTGACTGAAAGTCCATTTCCCCCACTATAGAGTCTCCTCCTAGTGCAGCATCCTTTTTCCTTTTACTGACTGTCAACAGGGAGCCTCAGCAGAGGGATGAAAGAGCCACATGCGGCTCCAGAGCTGCAGGTTGCTGACCTCTCTTCTAGTTTCTCCACATTTCTCCACATTTTTTTTTACTACCGTTTCTGTGGGTGTGTCTAGGTGGGCGTGTCTAGGTGGGCATGGACATGTGATTGGGTGGGTGTGGCTTTTTTTCCATCATCTCCACCCCTTCTTGGTCTTCTTGGTCTCAGGGGAGGCTCTGGCGGGGCATTTTGCTCCCAGGAAGCGACCCTGGGCTGAACCCCTTCCTCCATTTTTGCCTTCCTGGGCCTCCGGGGAAGCCCAGGGCAAAGCAGTAAGAAGTGAGGGGAACAGCTGATTGTTGGGAGGTAAAAACCTTAAGGAGTGACTGGGTGGGCGAGCATTAGGCGGATGGGGAGAGTGAGCATCGGGCATTGGGCAGGTGGAGTAAGTGAGCGAGCGGCAACTGGGCGACCGGGTTGGGGGCATGGCCAGCCAGAAGTTACTACCGGTTCGGCAACCCACATCAAATCCTTGCTACCGGTTCATCCAAACTGGTGAGAACTGGGTTGAACCAGCTGCACACCACTACTGGGTTGCATGTAACCTTGCAACTCCCAGTTGATAACTCCCAAGATGTCGCTGGCGGAAATAGCGCCTCCTGGAAGGTGCGGTAGTTATATCTGGTTTGAGGAACTGCTGGAAGAAACCCTATTTTAACGCAATGCCTCGACACAATTTCTGTATCTTTCCTAGCAAAGAAACCCATAGGGACTAGTGGATATATTTCATACGAAGTGGCGGAAAAACCACAGGTCCACCCAAGTTACATCAACATTGATCTCAAGGTAAGAGTGGTTGGATATGTTATTGATCACATCCCCCTATTTTTTTTTTAACCAGGGGCACGATGTTGGGGGTAACGTTTGACCCAAGAACATCTCCTCCCCAATTAGGTCAACCAGCTGTTCTAAAAGATCAGTGGTCACTTCACCCTACTAGAAAAACAAAAATGCCAGGGAAACGTCTGTGCTATAGGAGTTTGATTCTGATGATTCGAACAATTAACCAGGGGAACGGCTTGACTTCAGAGGTTGTCGGTGTTTTCCACCACTGGAGGTTTTCAAGAAGGGATTGGACAGGCATCTGTCTGGAATGGTCTAGGGTTAGGGTCTCCTGCCTGGGCAGGGGGTTGGACTAAAAGACCTCCAAGGTCCCTTCCAATTCTTTCCCTTCCCTTCCTTTCCTTTTCCTTCCCTTCCCTTCTCTTCTGTCCTCTCCCCTCCCCTCCCCTCCCTTCCTATTCCCTATTCTATTCTATTCTATTCTATTCTATTCTATTCTATTCTACTCTACTCTACTCTACTCTACTCTTTTTCTGTTCTGTTCTGTTCTATTCTATTCTATTCTATTCTATTCTATTCTATTCTATTCTACTCTACTCTACTCTACTCTACTCTACTCTTTTCTTCTTCTCTTCTCTTCTCTCTTCTCTTCTCTTCTCTTCTCTTCTCTTCTTCTTCTCTTCTCTTCATCCTCTCCACTCTCTTCTTTTCTCCTCTCCTCTCCTCTCCTCCCTCTCCTCCCTCTCTCCTCTCATTTCTCTTCTCCCTCTCTTTTCTCCTCTCCTCTCCTAGTCCCTATCCTATCCTATCCTACCCTACCCTACTCCTACCCTACCCTAACCCTCTATCCCTACCCTACCCTACCCACCCTACCCTATCCCATCCCGTCCCATCCCACCTCACCCCACCCCACCCCACCCCCATCCTATCCTATTGTATCCTATCCTATCCTATCCTATCCCTGTTCTATTCTACAGTCACCTTTCTAGGGTGACTTCCAATTGCTATGCAACCCGAAGGGTTCTTCATTAGCTTGGCATGGGGATTGAGCTCAGCTACTAACTCTTGACAACTCTTCCTTCCCATAGTTTGGGCATGGCCTTCTCACAGGCTCTGGGTCAGCTGGGCCACCTGGTGTCTACAGAGTCCGGTTGCAGAAGGACTTATGAGCTTCCAACAGAAGTGTGGTTGGATGGGAAGGAAGGTTCCCTTAGACGATCTCGGAAGTGTGGGAGCCAGGCAATTAAAAGTACCGGGTCATATGTCCAGGACCAGGAGCTAAGGTCTCAAGACTTGGTCCCCAAACCCCAAACCTTGCTTTCCAGGGCAAGAGGTAGAGAAGCAACAAACAGAATTATGGGATGCCTGAGATTCTGGCTTCTTTCCAGCCATCAAGAAAGGACTGCATTGTAGGCACTGTTGTCTGAGGTTCAGGGAGAAGAAGCCCAGAATAAAAGATCAGATGTCCAAGCACAGAACCAAGTTGGGGGTGACCTCTGCACCCCTCTAAACCAGGGGTGGGATGCTGGGGGCTCACAGGGGCTTGGGAGAGTCCCTCGCTAAGTCTCTGCAGGGCTGCAATAGTCCCCAATAACCTCAGAAAGACTAGAATAAAAAAACAACACCTTTTTGAGGCTCTCCCCTCCCCTTTCTGGGCATTCAGCCAAGAGAATTTCACACCTGGTAATAGTGTGGCAAACTAGATAAACAATCCACTCAGTGTTTGCGAGGGAGAGCCATTGAGAAAATCAAATATAGCATAGCCACTAGCTATTAATTCCCAAAGAATGAGAATCACCTAACTCACCAGAAACTCCACTAAGACTCCAAGATCCCTCTCACAGTCGCTGCTATTAAGCCTGGTTTCGCCCAGTCTTTATGTCAGGTTGAGGCTCCACCCAAGAAAAACAACCCTAGACTCCATGGTTATAGAGGAAAGGACTTTTCCTGGGAGTTGAAGTGGCAGCACCAGAAGAATACAAGGTCTGAGGCAACGGGCGCAAAAGAAATCTAGAAAGTTATCCCATGTTCCCACCCCCAACAGTTCAAATTGGCCATCCAATCTGAGGTGTGTAGAATGTCACGTGGGGCATCTTCAGGAGGCATTTCGGACATCTGGTATGCCAAGAGGGTTGACCTTGGCATAGACCAGTGATGATGGCTAACCTTTTCAGCTTGGTGTGTCGAAAATCAGGAAAAAGGGTAGCCTTCCTCGGGTCGTGTGTCACTTCGAGAAATATCAATAATTCGGTTTATGACAGGGACCAGGCTGGGGGATCCCACAGGGCTGTGAAACCTGTCTCCCTGGTCTCAGGGCTGCAGGTGCAGGATGTGGGGATCGGAAGGCCACCTTACAGGGCTGTGAACCTCATGGATCTCCTTTCCTCCTGTAGCGTTCCAGAGGTAATGAAACCGACCAACCTCAGTTTATGGCGGTTAAAACTGGTTCTCTGCTGCAAAGATCTCGTGGCAGCGGTGACACCACGCCTCCACGCCACAAGCAGGCAGCAGGGATTGGAGCCGAGCACAGGCAGCCTCTCAACGTGCAGGTTTTCCCCACGCCAACAGCGTGTCAGTCCAAGTGCCTCGGCGTGTCACGAGTGACACGCGTGTCATAGGTTAGCCATCACTGGCATAGACAGATAAGAGGCTACCTCTGCACAGTAAGCAAGTAGGCATAGTCAAGGAAACATCCCAACTTTTACATTTCATCAACTTAAGCCTCCAGCACTCTTCCCCTCCCCCACCAAAGCCCAATTATTCTTCCCTCCCCCATTTCTAGGGCAGTCTAGCGGAAGAAGGATACTTGGAGGCTGACACTTTTCTTTCGGTATTAAATGCATGAAATAATAAACAACTTTTGGGCATATTATATATATATTTTTTAGGTAATTAAGGCAAAGAAGCAATGTTGAGCTGGCCACACCCACCCAGTCACATGACCACCCTAGCCACACCCACTCCGCCATGTGTACCCTGGGGCAAGTTTGACTTGCTTATGGACTGATGACAATGCTGGTGTCTTTGCTTCCTGTTCTAGGTGAAAGTAGAAAAGAAAAATGGAGAAGTAATACAGAACGACTGTGATCCGCTCCCCGATGACTTGCCACCCCGAAAGGAAGGCATGTCGGTGGTCTACATGCCTGCAAGTGCTCTCAATGCTCTCTTCACCTTGGTCCAGCCCCAGCTCAACACTGTCCTGACCAAAGTGAAGGTGACTGAAGGACGCATTCCTAAATTCGGGATGGCCCCTTTGGATTCATGGATATGGGGTGGTTCCCTCTTAGTCTTTGGCTGTTGGGAGGTTGACTCTTAGCTTGGGGTATGGGAGACAAAGCCAAAAAGGTGAGGAAGAGAAGGAAGGAAGGAAGGAAGGAAGGAAGGAAGGAAGGAAGGAAGGAAGGAAGGAGGGAGAGAAGAGAGACAGGAGGAGGAGGAAGGAAGGAAGGAAGGAAGGAAGGAAGGAAGGAAGGAAGGAAGGAAGGAAGAAAGAAGGAAGGAAGGAAGGAAGAAAAGAAGGAAGAAAAGAAGGAAGGAAGAAAAGAAGGCAGGAAGGAAGGAAGGAAGGAGGGAAGGAACAGAGGGAAGGATGAAAGTAAGTCAGTCTGATCTTCAGGAGGAAGGAAGGAAGGAGGGAGGAACAGAGGAAGGAAGGAAGAGGAGGAATGAAGGAAGGAAGCTTGATGTTTAAGAGGAAAGAAAGAAGGAACAGAGGGAGGGAGCAAAGAAAGAAAGAAGGTTGAGAAGGAAGGAGGAAGGAAGGAAGGAAGGAAGGAAGGAAGGAAGGAAGGAGGAAGGATGAAGTAAGAAGTCTGATCTTCAGGAGGGAAGGAAGGAGGAGGGAGGAACAGAGGAAGGAAGGAAGAGAGAGGAGGAATGAAGGAAGCTTGATGTTTAAGAGGAAAAGAAAAGAAGGAACAGAGGGAGGGAGGGAGGGAAGAAAGAAAGAAGGTTGAGAAGGAAGGAGGAAGGAAGGAAGGAAGGAGGGAAGGAACAGAGGTAGGAAGGAAGAGAAGGAGGAATGAAGGAAGGAAGCTTGATGTTTAAGAGGGAAAGAAAGAAGGAACAGAGGGAGGGAGGGAAGAAAGAAAGAAGGTTGAAAAGGAAGGAGGAAGGAAGGAAGGAAGGAAGAGGGAAGGAACAGAGGGAAGGATGAAATAAGCAAGTCTGATCTTCAGGAGGGAAGGAAGGAGGGAGGGAGGAACAGAGGAAGGAAGGAAGAGAAGGAGGAAGGAAGGAAGGAAGCTTGATGTTTAAGAGGGAAAGAAAGAATGAACAGAGGAGGGAGGGAAGAAAGAAAGAAGGTTGAGAAGGAAGGAGGAAGGAAGGAAGGAAGGAAGGAAGGAAGGAAGGAAGGAAGGAAGAGGAAGGAAGGAAGGAACAGAGGGAAGGATGAAGTAAGTAAGTCTGATCTTCAGGAGGGAAGGAAGGAGGGAGGAGGAACAGAGGAAGGAAGGAAGAGAAGGAGGAATGAAGGAAGCTTGATGTTTAAGAGGGAAGAAAGAAGGAACAGAGGGAGGAGGGGAGGAAGAAAGAAAGAAGGTTGAGAAGGAAGGAGAAGGAAGGAAGGAAGGAGGAAGGAACCGAGGAAGGAAGGAAGAGAAGGAGGAATGAAGGAAGCTTGATGTTTAAGAGGAAAGAAAGAAGGAGCAGAGGGAGGGAGGGAAGAAGAGAAAGAAGGTTGAAAAGGAAGGAGGAAGGAAGGAAGGAAGGAGGGAGGAAGGAACAGAGGGAAGGATGAAGTAAGTAAGTCTGATCTTCAGGAGGGAAGGAAGGAGGAGGAGGAACAGAGGAAGGAAGGAAGAGAGAAGGAGGAAGGAAGGAAGGAAGCTTGATGTTTAAGAGGGAAAGAAAGAATGAACAGAGGAGGGAGGGAAGAAAGAAAAAAAGGTTGAGAAGGAAGGAGGAGAGGAAGGAAGGAGGAAGGAAGGAAGGAAGGAAGGAAGGAAGGAAGGAAGGAAGGAAAAGAGGGAAGGATGAAGTAAGTAAGTCTGATCTTCAGGAGGAAGGAAGGAGGGAGGAACAGAGGTAGGAAGGAAGAGAAGGATGAATGAAGGAAGGAAGCTTGATGTTTAAGAGGGAAAGAAAGAAGGAACAGAGGGAGGGAGGGAAGAAAGAAAGAAGGTTGAGAAGGAAGGAGGAAGGAAGGAAGGAGGAAGGAAGGAAGGAAGGAAGGAAGGAAGGAAGGAAGGAAGGAAGGAAGGAGGGAAGGAACAGAGGGAAGGATGAAGTAAGTAAGTCTGATCTTCAGGAGGGAAGGAAGGAAGGAGGGAGGAACAGAGGAAGGAAGGAAGAGAAGGAGGAATGAAGGAAGGAAGCTTGATGTTTAAGAGGAAAGAAAGAAGGAACAGAGGGAGGGAGGGAAGAAAGAAAGAAGGTTGAGAAGGAAGGAGGAAGGAAGGAAGGAAGGAGGAAGGAAGGAAGGAAGGAAGGAAGGAAGGAAGGAAGGAAGGAAGGAAGGAAGGAACAGAGGGAAGGATGAAGTAAGTAAGTCTGATCTTCAGGAGGGAAGGAAGGAGGAGGGAGGAACAGAGGAAGGAAGGAAGAGAAGAAGGAAGGAAGGAAGCTTGATGTTTAAGAGGGAAAGAAAGAAGGAACAGAGGGAGGGAGGGAAGAAAGAAAGAAGGTTGAAAAGGAAGGAAGAAGGAAGGAAGGAAGGAGGGAAGGAACAGAGGGAAGGATGAAGTAAGTAAGTCTGATCTTCAGGAGGGAAGGAAGGAGGGAGGGAGGAACAGAGGAAGGAAGGAAGAGAAGGAGGAAGGAAGGAAGGAAGCTTGATGTTTAAGAGGGAAAGAAAAGAATGAACAGAGGAGGGAGGGAAGAAAGAAAGAAGGTTGAGAAGGAAGGAAGGAAGGAAGGAAGGAGGAAGGAAGGAAGGAGGGAGGAAGGAAGGAAGGAAGGAAGGAAGGAAGGAAGGAAGGAAGGAAGGAAGGAACAGAGGGAAGGATGAAGTAAGTAAGTCTGATCTTCAGGAGGGAAGGAAGGAGGGAGGGAGGAACAGAGGAAGGAAGGAAGAGAAGGAGGAAGGAAGGAAGGAAGCTTGATGTTTAAGAGGGAAAGAAAGAATGAACAGAGGGAGGAGGGAAGAAAGAAAGAAGGTTGAGAAGGAAGGAAGGAAGGAAGGAAGGAGGAAGGAAGGAAGGAAGGAAGGAAGGAGGGAGGGAAGGAGCAGAGGGAAGGATGAAGTAAGTAAGTCTGATCTTCAGGAGGGAAGGAAGGAAGGAGGGAGGAACAGAGGTAGAAAGGAAGAGAAGGAGGAATGAAGGAAGGAAGCTTGATGTTTAAGAGGGAAAGAAAGAAGGAACAGAGGGAGGGAGGGAAGAAAGAAAGAAGGTTGAGAAGGAAGGAGGAAGGAAGGAAGGAAGGAGGGAAGGAACAGAGGTAGGAAGGAAGAGAAGGAGGAATGAAGGAAGGAAGCTTGATGTTTAAGAGGGAAAGAAAGAAGGAACAGAGGGAGGGAGGGAAGAAAGAAAGAAGGTTGAAAAGGAA
The DNA here is from genome assembly GCF_049901715.1 of Pseudonaja textilis. Classification (NCBI taxonomy): domain Eukaryota; kingdom Metazoa; phylum Chordata; class Lepidosauria; order Squamata; family Elapidae; genus Pseudonaja; species Pseudonaja textilis. Next base: position 1,998,058 of record NC_141992.1, on the reverse strand, counting down.
GGAAGAAGGAAGGAAGGAAGGAGGGAAGGAACAGAGGGAAGGATGAAGTAAGTAAGTCTGATCTTCAGGAGGGAAGGAAGGAGGGAGGGAGGAACAGAGGAAGGAAGGAAGAGAAGGAGGAAGGAAGGAAGGAAGCTTGATGTTTAAGAGGGAAAGAAAGAATGAACAGAGGGAGGGAGGGAAGAAAGAAAGAAGGTTGAGAAGGAAGGAAGGAAGGAGGAAGGAAGGAAGGAGGAAGGAAGGAAGGAAGGAAGGAAGGAAGGAAGGAAGGAAGGAACAGAGGGAAGGATGAAGTAAGTAAGTCTGATCTTCAGGAGGGAAGGAAGGAGGGAGGGAGGAACAGAGGAAGGAAGGAAGAGAAGGAGGAAGGAAGGAAGGAAGCTTGATGTTTAGAGGGAAAGAAAGAAGGAACAGAGGGAGGGAGGGAAGAAAGAAAGAAGGTTGAGAAGGAAGGAAGGAAGGAAGGAGGAAGGAAGGAAGGAGGAAGGAAGGAAGGAAGGAAGGATGAAGTAAGTAAGTCTGATCTTCAGGAGGGAAGGAAGGAGGAAGGAACAGAGGTAGGAAGGAAGAGAAGGAGGAAGGAAGGAAGGAAGCTTGATGTTTAAGAGGGAAGAAAGAAGGAACAGAGGGAGGGAGGGAAGAAAGAAAGAAGGTTGAGAAGGAAGGAGGAAGGAAGGAAGGAAGGAGGAAAGGAACAGAGGTAGGAAGGAAGAGAAGGAGGAAGGAAGGAAGCTTGATGTTTAAGAGGGAAAGAAAGAAGGAACAGAGGAGGGAGGAAGAAAGAAAGAAAGGTTGAGAAGGAAGGAGGAAGGAAGGAAGGAAGGAAGGAAGGAAGGAAGGAAGGAAGGAAGGAAGGAAGGAAGGAGGGAAGGAACAGAGGGAAGGATGAAGTAAGTAAGTCTGATCTTCAGGAGAGGAAGGAAGGAGGGAGGGAGGAACAGAGGAAGGAAGGAAGAGAAGGAGGAAGGAAGGAAGGAAGCTTGATGTTTAAGAGGGAAAGAAAGAATGAACAGAGGGAGGGAGGGAAGAAAGAAAGAAGGTTGAGAAGGAAGGAGGAAGGAAGGAAGGGGAGGAAGGAAGGAACAGAGGGAAGGATGAAGTAAGTAAGTCTGATCTTCAGGAGGGAAGGAAGGAGGGAGGGAGGAACAGAGGAAGGAAGGAAGAGAAGGAGGAAGGAAGGAAGGAAGCTTGATGTTTAAGAGGGAAAGAAAGAATGAACAGAGGGAGGGAGGGAAGAAAGAAAGAAGGAGAAGGAAGGAAGGGAGGAAGGAAGGAAGGAAGGAAGGAAGGAAGGAAGGAAGGAAGGAAGGAAGAACAGAGGGAAGGATGAAGTAAGTAAGTCTGATCTTCAGGAGGGAAGGAAGGAGGAAGGAACAGAGGTAGGAAGGAAGAGAAGGAGGAAGGAAGGAAGGAAGCTTGATGTTTAAGAGGGAAAGAAAGAAGGAACAGAGGGAGGGAGGGAAGAAAGAAAGAAGGATGAGAAGGAAGGAGGAAGGAAGGAAGGAAGGAGGGAAGGAACAGAGGTAGGAAGGAAGAGAAGGAGGAATGAAGGAAGGAAGCTTGATGTTTAAGAGGAAAGAAAGAAGGAACAGAGGGAGGGAGGGAAGAAAGAAAGAAGGTTGAAAAGGAAGGAAGAAGGAAGGAAGGAAGGAGGG